>NC_053433.1:8705318-9005318 GCF_007990345.1 Gossypium hirsutum
TAACACCCCGAAATCCCTGAACCGTTACTGGTGCATGTCGAACACGAGGTGTGTAACAATGCACCTTAATAATCCGAGGCTCTATTTCTAAGCTGACTTGATACTTTTACTGTAACACCCGAACCCGAAACCGACACCGGAGTCGAACACTGAGGTGTACTAGTCGACTTTTAACCCCTTATAAATCATTTTGAGTTTCAGTACACTGCCCAAAAATCATGTTTCGTACTAGTCGTTTTTCCCAGAAACTAGACTCATGTGCCCATCTATGTATTTTTTTCTAGAATTTTTGGTTGGGCCAATTAGTACAGTTTATTAGTCAAAGTCTCCCATGTTGCAGGGGTCGACTACACTGACCTTTGCCCATTACGACTTGGATATCTCCCTGCACGGGGCTTCAATACTGATGCCGTTTGTTTCTATGAAAACTAGACTCAGAGAGGAATCTGTACATATATGGTACGACCCCTAATTATCTCTGGTTAATTTATAATGAATTTCCAAAGTCGGAGCAGGGAATCCAGAAACCGTTCTGGCCCTGTCCCACAAAAATCTGATTATCTCTTAATATACTGCCCATATGATCGTTTCGTTACTTCCTCATGAAAACAGACTCTCGAGCTTCGATTACATAATTTATTCATCAATTAATTCCACTCCTACTATTTTTAGTGATTTTTCAATCTCATGACACTGCTGCTGCCAGCATCTGTTACGAAAGTAACTAGGTCCATTTCATGCTACCCTTGATCCAACTCAATCGAACATTCGTGCCATTTTCGCATGGCTTAAAGTTTACATGCCAAAGTTCAAACACAACGTAATAGCTTATACATGCCAAATGTTCTTCTAGCCAACTAAGAAGAAAGTACCAAAACTTGCTATCCGGTGTGATGACTTCGATGACGGCCTGACCCCGCAAAAATAGATGAGTCCAAGCAACCTATAATGGGTGACAAGGAAACACCGAGTGAGTTTATAACTCAGTAAGTCATAAGCAATGCACTACCATCCATCAATAACATTATCACAAGAGGAAACAAAATGGAACGAGACAATTTACTCCATCCATACCGAACCATACCATAGTTCTCCAACCTATCGATTCAGTTTCATATCAATTCATGCATTCACATTCCATATACTCATCAATAGGACATTGAAGCATTTTCATAAATCAATTTATTTTCGTTACAATCAAACGACTAAACGGCCTTTCACCCATCCTACGATAAATTTTATGTACTGACTTCAAGTATATTTGTCACATAGGTTCAAACTTACCGAGCTCAACACCAAGTATAAGCATAGCACCTATTAGCCATGTACTCAAACACTTACCCGATCCGCTGTCCGCGATCGACTCAATAGTGTCGCACACATAGTGTCCATAATGATTCACGAATGTATATTGAGTCCGCACACTCAGTGCTATATAATCAACTCGCACACTTAGTGCTACGTAATCAAATCGCACACTTAGTGCTACATAGTCAAACTCGCACACTTAGTGCCGCATGGTCAATTCGCACACTTAGTGCATCATATTCATTTCGCACACTTAGTGCAACATAGTCAAATCGCACACTTAGTGCTGTACAATTTAATCCCGCGCACTTAGCGCCAATCTCATGGTCATAAATGGTTATACCCGCACGTTTAGTGCCGAGATCAACAACTCAGTACATCTTACCTCTTTTCTTTTCATTCAACAATTTCATCATCACATACGTACATGCATATATATATATGTATATTTATTCATTCCATTCAGCATCAATACATAAACATTATGACCATTTGAAATAATACCAACTACATGCTTAATGACTTACCTTGTGTTGGGTAAGACGGTTCCAACTCGGCTACTCAGTGATCTTTTCTTTGCCTTTGCTTGATTCTCCTCCTTTAGCTCCTTGAGCTTAATCAATAATTCACTAGTTTAACCATCTTGTTAAACATTCATAATTCAATTACACATGCTTATGTATGTTTGTATATTCGGCAACCATCCTCACTAATTACTCATGTTGATGGCCGAATGGATGTATGTGTGTACAATGTCAACTATAACATCATGTAATTCCACATATGACTACATTTCTTAAGTTCCACATCTTAATGCCCATTATACATAATCAAATTTAACATCATATATATATTTACTCATGTGGCCGAATATACATACTCCCATATAATATCAAGTACTCACTTTAAGTATATTACCGAATATACTTAATCATACACACACCTAACCAAAATAATTTCTAAAATCTTTATATCATTTATAATACATCTAATTATCCTTTTTCACATTATCAACTCAAATCACATACATTATTTACTATAACATCTTTACATTCGGCATTGGTGTCAACCATAGTAGCCGATTCTTCCTACTTTGTACCCATGCATCTATTAATCCTTAGTTGGTTCAAACACTTCACACACTAGGATTCATCAAATTTTTAACAAGAAATAAAATCTCTAATCCTCAAACTACCATGGCCGAACCTTCATGGAGTTGCTAAGACTCCTCATTTCTACTTCTCACACACTCTCACATCCAAACCCTTTTATTAAACACCCAAAGTCAACCATCTCCTTACCTCATCACCAAAGACATCAAAATACCAACCAAGAACGTAACATTCATGGCCGAATGTCATCTCCATCATTTAACAAAGTTTGAACCATGGCTAGGTAGATTTTGAACTTACAACTTAAAATATACATGAATCTCAAAGAATAACATTAAACATACCTCAATCTAGTTACATGCATGGCCAAACTTCCTCCTAATCCTCGTCCTTAGGATTTTGGTCAAAAGAGGTTGAAAAAGGATGAACAAAACCTTTCTTTTTCCTTCCTTTAGCTCACGGCAATGGGGTGTATGCATGAGACCATTATTTTTTTTTTTTTTTTTTTTCACCACCCTTCCTTTCATTATTTAATTATCATGCTTATTATTTTATTTTCCTTACCATACATCACTAACACAACATGTTGGTGACATGTTTCCACCCATAGCATGGCCGGCCACTACATATTAGGGAAGGGGAATTTGACATGCAAGTCCCCTTTTTCTTCCACATGCACTAATAGGTCCTCATGCATTGACCTATCACATTTTAAAATTTTCTCATATAAGTCCTATTGACTAAATTCACATGCAATCGACTAAATCGAAGCTTGAAATTTGCACACGTTCATGATTACATATTCTAGACAATAAACATCACATTCAAACCTTTCGGTGACTCGGTTTAGCGGTCCCGAAACCACTTCCCGACTAGGGTCAATTTTGGGCTGTCACAACGGTTCGGGAAATTTCGTACGGCCCCACTGGAATCTCGGGCTCAACTTGCCTTTACGGCCAAATCTGAGTACCTTCTTCCAAGGTGACACTTTAAGAAACACTTTATCTCCCACCTGATATTCAATGTCCTTTCGTTTTAAATCCGCATACGATTTTTGACGATCTGTGGCTACCTTCAGACTTTTGCGGATTACCTTTACTTTTTGTTCGGCATCTTTAATCAAATCAACTCCGAAAATTTTACTTTCACCAAGCTCGGTCCAAAACAATGGCGTACGGCATTTACGACCGTACAAAGCCTCATAAGGTGCCATCTTAATACTTGATTGAAAACTATTGTTGTAAGCGAATTCAATCAAAGGTAAATACCATTCCCATGAACTACTGAACTCGAGGATGCAACATCTCAACATATCCTCAAGTATCTGAATTATCCGCTCGGATTGACCATCGGTTTGGGGGTGAAAAGCGGTGCTAAAATGCAGCTTGGTACCCAAAGCTTCTTGCAATTTCTTCCAAAATCGTGAGGTGAATCTCGGATCTCTATCCGACACGATAGAAATAGGTACTCCATGTAATCTCACAATCTGAGAGACATACAATTCGGCTAGTTTATCCAATGAAAGATCCGTACGCACGGGGATAAAGTGAGCCGACTTAGTCAGCCTATCAACAGCAACCCAAATCGCATCCTTACTTGCGAACAATGGCAGTCCGGACACAAAGTCCATTGTGACTCGGTCCCATTTCCACTCGGGTATCATGATCGGCTGAAGTAACCCTGAAGGCACTTGATGTTCCGCTTTCACTTGTTGACATATTAAACATCTCGAAACAAAGTCGGAGATGTCTCGTTTCATACCATGCCACCAAAACCGACGTTTCAAGTCGTTGTACATTTTCGTGCTCCCCGGGTGAATTGACATTCGGCTACAATGGGCTTCGTTCAGAATTATCGAAATGAGTTCCGAATTCCTTGGAACACACAAACGACTTCTAAACCTCAAACAACCATCATCATCAATCTGAAACTCCGATTCCTTGCTCAGAACACACTCAGCTCGTTTTGCAACCAATTCATCATCGACTTTCTGAGCTTCACGAATTTGATGAGTCAATAATGGTTTGGCTTTTAATTCAGCTACTAACACATTGTCAGGTAGAACAGACAAGTGTACATTCATCGCTCGCAAAGCAAACAGTGATTTCCGGCTTAAGGCGTCCGCAACCACATTAGCCTTTCCCGGGTGGTAATCAATGACAAGCTCGTAATCTTTCAACAACTCAAGCCAACGTCTTTGTCGCAGATTCAAGTCTCGTTGAGTCATCAAATATTTGAGACTTTTGTGATCCGAAAACACATGGCACTTCTCACCAAACAAATAATGTCGCCATATTTTCAATGCAAACACAATGGCGGCTAGTTCGAGATCATGGGTCGGATAATTTCTCTCGTGTGGCTTCAATTGTCTCGACGCATAGGCCACAACTCGACCTTCTTGCATCAATACGCAACCCAACCCAAGTAGGGATGCGTCACTATAAATGACAAACTCTTTACCCGATTCGGGTTGCACCAAAATTGGAGCTTCAGTCAAATGAGTTTTCAGTTGATCGAAGCTTTTCTGACATTTCTCCGTCCATTCGAACTTAACATCCTTTTGAAGTAGCTTCGTCATTGGTGTGGCTATCATCGAGAAACCTTTGACAAATCGTCGGTAATAACCGGCGAGCCCTAGAAAGCTCCGGACTTCGGTAACATTTCTCGGAGGCTCCCAGTTAAGTATGGCTGAAATTTTGCTCGGGTCAACTCGAATACCCGATGCGGATACCACATGACCCAAGAAGCTAACCTCTCTTAACCAGAACTCACACTTACTGAACTTAGCATATAACTGCTTATCCCGCAAAATTTGCAACACTAGCCTCAGATGCTCAGCATGTTCGGTCGCATCTCTTGAATAGACCAAGATGTCATCAATAAACACAACTACGAACTGATCCAAATACGGCCTGAAGATCCGATTCATCAAATCCATAAACACCGCAGGGGCATTAGTGAGCCCAAACGGCATCACTAAGAACTCATAGTGACCGTACCTCGTTCTGAAAGCAGTTTTGGGTACGTCCGAATCTCGAATCCGCAACTGATAATAACCCGATCTCAAATCTATCTTTGAAAACACCGATGCTCCCTTTAATTGATCGAACAGATCATCAATACGCGGTAACGAATACTTATTCTTTATCGTCACTTTATTCAGTTGTCGATAGTCAATGCACAACCTCATGGTTCCGTCCTTCTTTTTCACGAACAATACTGGTGCACCCCAAGGTGAGAAACTCGGTCGAGCGAAACCTCTATCCGTCAATTCTTGCAACTGAGCTTTCAACTCTTTTAACTCGGTTAGTGCCATACGATACGGAGCGATCGAAATTGGCGTAGTTCCAGGTACAAGCTCAATACCAAACTCTACCTCCCGAACAGGTGGCAAACCCGGTAACTCTTCAGGAAAAACATCGGGGTATTCACAAACCACCGGCACCGATTCGGGTTTCTTTTCTAACTCCTTGTCATCAAGTACATACGCGAGGTATGCTTCGCACCCTTTCCTTACATATTTCTGGGCCAACATTGCTGATATTACAGCTGGCAACTCCCTTAAGTCCGCAGACTCAACTCGGATTATTTCGTTATTTGCGCACCTCAAATCGATAGTCTTGCTTTTGCAATTCACAACCGCATCATGCGCGGTTAACCAATCCAAACCAAGAATAACATCAAACTCGTCGAACGGCAAAAGCATCAAATCGGCCGGAAAACAGGATTCTCGGATTATTAGAGGGCATCTCTTACACACTTTATCAACAAGTACGCATTGACCCAAAGGGTTTGATACTCGAATTACGAGCTCAGTAGACTCAACAAGTAGAGTCTTACTGGTTGCTAAGGTTTCGCATACATATGAATGAGTAGAACCAGGGTCAATCAATGCAATCACATTAGTATCAAAGAGAGTGAAGGTACCAGTGATGACGTCGGGGGAGGATGCCTCCTCTCGTGCGCGAATGGCATATTCTCTAGCAGGAGTACGGTTCTCGGCTCGATCGGCCGTATCAGAGGCCCCCCTCTGACTACCACCCCTGCCTCCTAAAATTCTCGGTGGTCTACCTCTAGATGTCACTCCACTAGGTCTTGCACCTTGAATCTTATTCTTCTCATCCAGCTCCGTGCAATCTCTAATGAAGTGGTCCTTCGAACCGCATCCGTAACAGGCCCTGCTAGTAGACTTGCCCCAACATTCACCTAGGTGTCGACTTCCACATTGGGGACATTCAGGTTTCTCGTGACGATTATTGCCCACACTAGCTACCGAAGTAGCTCGGGAGCCCATCGATGGTCTTGCCCTGATGGAAATTCCCGCAGTCGCCCTCGACTTATTAATGTCCTCCCTGAACTTCTTTACAGCTGAGAACGGAGCTTTACCCGTCGATCTTTTACGATAATCTCTAGCTTCAAATTCAGCCTTCCTCTTCTCCTTTCCAAGTTCTTCCGCCTTGCAGGCTCGTTCGACTAGTGTTACGAATTCTTTTATTTCCAAAATACCCATTAGTAGCTTTAAATCTTCATTCAATCCTTCCTCGAATCTTTTGCACATAGCAACCTCATCAGCTACACACTCCCGGGCATACCTACTGAGTCTTACGAATTCATGTTCGTATTCAGATACAGTCATACGGCCTTGCTTGAGTTCCAAGAACTCCTTACGCTTCTGATCAATGAACCGTTGGCTAATAAATTTCTTTCGGAATTCCGTTTGAAAGAAGTCCCAAGTTACTCGCTCGTTCGGGACTATGGAAATCAAGGTCCTCCACCAATAGTAGGCTGAGTCTCGCAACAAAGATACAGCACATTTTAGACATTCGTCGGGTGTGCATGACAATTCATCGAACACCCGAATGGTGTTATCAAGCCAGAACTCGGCCCTTTCGGCATCATCAGTTACTATGGCCTTGAACTCCTCGGCCCCATGCTTCCTAATCAAGTCTACAGGTGGCTTACTCAGCCTTACAGGATCAGCGACTGATGGCATTACAGGCTCTTGGGGTGGATTATTCAAATTTGGGAATTGTTGGACAGCCGGGTTGGTTCGGGCATATTGCGCGACCCACTCATTCATCATGGTAAAGAAGGCTTGTTTAGCCCCCTCACCTTGATTATTCGCAGATGACTGAGGTTCAACAGGCGGCGTCCCTTGTGCAAGAGCAGCCGCTACGCTCTCAACGTCATCCGCTAGGGTTCTTTCTTCACCGGGGTCCATTTACTAATCAAAACAAAAACATTTCAACCGTCAGAAGTCATCACACATTTAAACATTAACATTCGGCATGTATAGCTAGACTCATACGCGCTATGGTAGTCCTAGAACCGACTAAACCATAGCTCTGATACCAATCAAATGTAACACCCCGAACCCGAAACCGACACCGGAGTCGAACACGAGGTGTTAACTGACTTTAACCCCTTATAAAATTTATTTTCCAGACACTGCCCAATCTGTGTACTAGTCGTTTTAAAAATCATATCTTGAGTTTCGTAACTCAAAAATCAGTTTCGTAATTTTTCCCAGAAACTAGACTCATGTGTCCATCTATTTATTTTTTTATAGAATTTTTGGTCGGGCCAATTAGTACAGTTTATTAGTCAAAGTCTCCCATGTTGCAGGGGTCGACTACACTGACCTTTGCCCATTACGACTTGGATATCTCCCTGCACGGGGCTTCAATACTGATGCCGTTTGTTTCTATGAAAACTAGACTCAGAGAGGAATCTGTACATATATGGTACGACCCCTAATTATCTCTGGTTAATTTATAATGAATTTCCAAAGTCGGAGCAGGGAATCCAGAAACCGTTCTGGCCCTGTCCACAAAAATCTGATTATCTCTTAATATACTGCCCATATGATCGTTTCGTTACTTCCTCATGAAAACAGACTCCTCGAGCTTCGATTACATAATTTATTCATCAATTAATTCGACTCCTACTATTTTTAGTGATTTTTCAATCTCATGACACTGCTGCTGCCAGCATCTGTTACGAAAGTAACTAGGTCCATTTCATGCCTACCCTTGATCCAACTCAATCGAACATTCGTGCCATTTTCGCATGGCTTAAAGTTTACATGCCAAAGTTCAAACACAACGTAATAGCTTATACATGCCAAAATGTTCTTCTAGCCAACTAAGAAGAAAGTACCAAAACTTGCTATCCGGTGTGATGACTTCGATGACGGCCTGACCCCGCAAAAATAGATGAGTCCAAGCAACCTATAATGGGTGACAAGGAAACACCGAGTGAGTTTATAACTCAGTAAGTCATAAGCAATGCACTACCATCCATCAATAACATTATCACAAGAGGAAACAAAATGGAACGAGACAATTTACTCCATCCATACCGAACCATACCATAGTTCCTCCAACCTATCGATTCAGTTTCATATCAATTCATGCATTCACATTCCATATACTCATCAATAGGACATTGAAGCATTTTCATAAATCAATTTATTTTCGTTACAATCAAACGACTAAACGGCCTTTCACCCATCCTACGATAAATTTTATGTACGTGACTTCAAGTATATTTGTCACATAGGTTCAAACTTACCGAGCTCAACACCAAGTATAAGCATAGCACCTATTAGCCATGTACTCAAAACACTTACCCGATCCGCTGTCCGCGATCGACTCAATAGTGTCGCACACATAGTGTCCATAATGATTCACGAATGTATATTGAGTCCGCACACTCAGTGCTATATAATCAACTCGCACACTTAGTGCTACGTAATCAAATCGCACACTTAGTGCTACATAGTCAAACTCGCACACTTAGTGCCGCATGGTCAATTCGCACACTTAGTGCATCATATTCATTTCGCACACTTAGTGCAACATAGTCAAATCGCACACTTAGTGCTGTACAATTTAATCCCGCGCACTTAGCGCCAATCTCATGGTCATAAATGGTTATACCCGCACGTTTAGTGCCGAGATCAACAACTCAGTACATCTTACCTCTTTTCTTTTCATTCAACAATTTCATCATCACATACGTACATGCATATATATATATGTATATTTATTCATTCCATTCAGCATCAATACATAAACATTATGACCATTTGAAATAATACCAACTACATGCTTAATGACTTACCTTGTGTTGGGTAAGACGGTTCCAACTCGGCTACTCAGTGATCTTTTCTTTGCCTTTGCTTGATTCTCCTCCTTTAGCTCCTTGAGCTTAATCAATAATTCACTAGTTTAACCATCTTGTTAAACATTCATAATTCAATTACACATGCTTATGTATGTTTGTATATTCGGCAACCATCCTCACTAATTACTCATGTTGATGGCCGAATGGATGTATGTGTGTACAATGTCAACTATAACATCATGTAATTCCACATATGACTACATTTCTTAAGTTCCACATCTTAATGCCCATTATACATAATCAAATTTAACATCATATATATATTTACTCATGTGGCCGAATATACATACTCCATATAATATCAAGTACTCACTTTAAGTATATTGCCGAATATACTTAATCATACACACACCTAACCAAAATAATTTCTAAAATCTTTATATCATTTATAATACATCTAATTATCCTTTTTCACATTATCAACTCAAATCACATACATTATTTACTATAACATCTTTACATTCGGCATTGGTGTCAACCATAGTAGCCGATTCTTCCTACTTTGTACCCATGCATCTATTAATCCTTAGTTGGTTCAAACACTTCACACACTAGGATTCATCAAATTTTTAACAAGAAATAAAATCTCTAATCCTCAAACTACCATGGCCGAACCTTCATGGAGTTGCTAAGACTCCTCATTTCTACTTCTCACACACTCTCACATCCAAACCCTTTTATTAAACACCCAAAGTCAACCATCTCCTTACCTCATCACCAAAGACATCAAAATACCAACCAAGAACGTAACATTCATGGCCGAATGTCATCTCCATCATTTAACAAAGTTTGAACCATGGCTAGGTAGATTTTGAACTTACAACTTAAAATATACATGAATCTCAAAGAATAACATTAAACATACCTCAATCTAGTTACATGCATGGCCAAACTTCCTCCTAATCCTCTTCCTTAGGATTTTTGGTCAAAAGAGGTTGAAAAGGGATGAACAAAACCTTTCTTTTTCCTTCCTTTAGCTCACGGCAATGGGGTGTATGCATGAGACCATTATTCTTTTTTTTCTTTTTTTTTCATCACCCTTCCTTTCATTATTTAATTATCATGCTTATTATTTTATTTTCCTTACCATACATCACTAACACAACATGTTGGTGACATGTTTCCACCCATAGCATGGCCGGCCACTACATATTAGGGAAGGGGAATTTGACATGCAAGTCCCCTTTTTCTTCCACATGCACTAATAGGTCCTCATGCATTGACCTATCACATTTTAAAATTTTCTCATATAAGTCCTATTGACTAAATTCACATGCAATCGACTAAATCGAAGCTTGAAATTTTCACACATTCATGATTACATATTCTAGACAATAAACATCACATTCAAACCTTTCGGTGACTCGGTTTAGCGGTCCCGAAACCACTTCCCGACTAGGGTCAATTTTGGGCTGTCACAATACACAACAACATTTACATTATTTCATAAGCCAACACACATGGCTAATATCATATCTCAAAACATATCAACTTAACACTAGCCTATACATGCCATATGCCATATTTACAAAGCACCAAAAGTACCAAAAAGTTGATCGATTGTGTGACGATGTTCTCGATAATCCCGAGTCTGAACTAGCTTCTATTATCTATAAAATAAGGAAAGAACACACAAAGTAAGCTTTAAAAAAGCTTAGTAAGTCAGATACAAATAAATTATCACATGAATCAATATCATTTCCATCAATAGGAAAGTATGAGTAAACATTTATAAGATCACAAACCTTTCTCATTGTACACATATTCAATATCATAATTGAATTCATCAAATACTTCCCTTTCATTACTCATATGAATCTTGTACGTACCTGAGTCATTTAACTCATTCACACATTCTTTCTCGACTTAACTTTTCCTATTGAACCATTCAGAATCGTTACGGATACTCGAAAATCACATAAAGCTCGTACAATGCCATATCCCAGATATGGTCTTACATGTTATCACATATCGATGCCACTGTCCCATACATGGTCTTAGACATAATCACAATACAATGCCAATGTCCCAGACATGCTCCTACATGTAATCACATCTCGGTAACCTAATGTCATGACATTCATATCCTATACTATTCCTAAGGTTCGTACGGGATTTTCGGATATTGTAACTTCATCGATTCTTGCTCGTATTTGCTCGTTCAACATTCATAGCAATTCAATGATAAGTAAACATATATAAATCAATTTAAGGGTATTTATTTGCATGTGAACTTACCTTGTATTTGAGATAAACGGATTGGATCAACTACTCGACAACTTTCGATTTCCCTCGATCTAAATCCGATTTCTTTCTTTCAGGATCTATATGAATTCAAAATTAACTTATTTATTCATTGATTCAATCAATTTAGTCCAAAAACACATATTTAAGCCAATTTTCACTTTAGCCCTAAACTTTCACATTTCTTACAATTTAGTCCTTATTTCAATAAACACAAAATTACACCAATTCAATTCAAACCCATGTGTGCCAAATTACTATAGTACCCATAGAAGCCCATATCTCACATTTATGTACACTTTTAACCCCACATATTCATCTTTTCACAATTTAATCCTTAATATGCATTTCTACTCAAAATCACTTTACAAAACATAGATGTCTATCACTAATCTTTCATAATTCATCATCAAACATTCAAAAACACATGAACTCATCAATGGAAACTTTCAAAACATTAATAATTTTTGCAAATTAGTCCCTGGGCTAGCTAGTACTCGATACAACGATCACAAAAACATAGAAATCATAAAAAATCGAGCAAAAATCACTCACCAATTTTAGCTTGAAGTTGCCGAACCTAAAAAACAATCAATGGTTTTCTTTCCCATTAATAATCGGCCAAGAAAGATGAAATGAAGCTTAATTTTTATTATGTTTTAATTTATGTTAAGTTATTTAACATTTTACAAAATTAACCTTAGTTAAAAACCATTAAAAACATCCATTTCATGCCCATATATGTCAAATTCCACCATCAATGGTCTAATTACATAATAAGGACCTTTCATTTAATAAGCCATAGCAATTAGACACTCTTAACTTATAGCATGCTACTTTTGCATTTTACGCGATTTAGTCCTTTTATCAAATTGAGCTATTAAACGATAAAATTAGCTCACGAAATTTTCACATATATATAATCAAATGTTGTAAACACCAAAAATAATATTAAAATAATTTTTTACGATCTCAGATTTGTGGTCCTAAAACCACTGTTCTGATTTAACTAAAACCGGGCTGTTACAATTTGTTTGATTTTTCAGTAAAAGCCACCAACTTACAATTTCTTTCAATTTAACCCCTAATTATTCCTAAATTTTGGACTTAAAAAAAAGTTGTGACATTTCTAGTACCTTACATGCCCAAATCAAAGCCCTTTTCAAATGGTGGCTTAGATACACAATCATACCATTATCAAAATACCATATTCTAACCATATTTAATCCATTTACTAATATGCCTCAAAGGCTACTATATCATACAATCACATTTAAAATTTTCATACTATTGAAAACATGCACACATTTTATACTCATTCATTTTTATATTAACCAATTAGGCATCAGGCCATTCACAAGCACAAACAAGACATTGGTATTCATCACTCACACACACATACCTTTAATTACAAGGCATTACCATTAAAAATACTAGCCACAAGCTAGATCCACAATATTAACATTCAAGTGAGCACAAACACTTAACAAGACCTTTATACGTACCAAATTTAGCCATTCACAAATACAACTAAGCCTCTTTACTTGATTAACATTAACATTTAACCACCATTTGAAATACCAATCAAGTTCAAGCATTAATTAGGATCAATGTCATTCATATACAAATAAAATCATATCCATACCAAAGCCTATATGCATTCCATATAACCAAGTCAAGAACGATTGAAAGTCTACTGAATTACTGATAGGATAGTGTGAGCTTCGTAGTGATCCAACAAATGCATTTCATAACTGATAATCTATTGGATTTGGTGCCCTAAGTGTAGTATTCTTGTCAATATACGCTTGTAATTTTTTCGAACAGATTGGTTAATAAAATAAATTCGTTAATTAATATACTTTGTATAAAATTGTCCTCACATGGTTTCTACATGCAAAGAAAAATGGAAGAAAATGTTTCTTATTGGTTGTCGAAATGTTTAACTAATACTAAACGGTATTACGTGGTTGCGTAATATAGAAAGACAACTTGTAATAGTAGACGAACCTAAACATGTTCTTAGTCTAATAAAAAATGAGCAAACTGATTGAAATGTCATACACCTTCTATGAATTCCAATTGGGGAGATGTTTTGTCTTGGGCATCGGAGCGGATGACTCTTAGAAGATAGAGAAATAAATGTGACTGACTGGAATGGTAGTACATTGGACTGGACCCTAGTAGAATAAATCCTAAATCCATTTATGGATCTATTTTCTTGTGACGTTCATAGTGTGTCAAACCTAAATCATGAGTGGATGACGAACTATGTATGTGTGACTCGTACACTTTGATATAAGTAAAAGCTTCAGCTCAAATAGATAAAGAACCGAAAGCTGGTGCGTTTGGTGTACGACTTCTACAACATTTAGCGTCATTCACAACATTGAAATTCATAGCTCAAGACATGGGTAAATTATATCCTCTCATAGGCATTACATGGTTGATGAAAAGTAAACGTGACCACAGGTCATTCATCTTTGTGATGGATAACTTGATCACTATTTGATAGTGATTGACTTTTCATGAAGGAAGACGTAATGGTTACCATGAGATAAAATATGATCATATTAGGAGAACGAATATCATCCCAAAGAGATCAAGGATATACTATGAGGGTAACACACTTATGACAAGGTCATTGTACGAGCACTGAATAGTTGTTTTCGTAATGGTATGTTGTTAGGGAGAGCTCAATCACGATAATATAGTAGAATGACTTCATGACTAAATGAGTTTATAATTAATAGGAGAAAAGTCGAAACTTAATTATAAATCATTTGAGCCTCAACTACATATGTCCAATTGGTTCCTCCACTAGCTCGTTGAATTCATAAACGAATGTTTAAATAGAAATGAACGAAATAAATAGAAAAAGAGAAATGGGAAACATTCAATAATGATTATGGTTTTCTCTAAAATGGAGAAATGAAATCATTTGGAAATGAATATAGGTTTCCAGAAATGGAAATGAAAAATGAATGTGGGTTTCTCAAAAAAATGGAAATGGAAATGAAAATGAGAAATGATCTATTTACAAATATATATATGGATTACTAAAAAATGGTCGGAAGAATGAATTTATGTTTTTAAATAGTTTTAAAGCCCAAAAATGAAAATAAATCATTCGGTCACAGTGAACAAGTTGAGTTTTGAAATATTGAATATACTTTCTTGGAAATCTTACCATGGGTAAAATATGGGATGAGAAAATTATTTAATTGGAAAATTAATTGTTATTTTGGAAAATAGAAAAATTTGTATTGGGTAGGATTAAATTATAAAGTGTTGGGTTCAAAGTCCAGAAAGCACATATAATTAAGCTCAATAGAATGAAAGACTCGAATCCCTATCATAATACATATGAGGGGAAGCACACCCTATTAGCCTCTCTCCCTCTCCTTGTTGGACTAGGAAGTTGTTTTTCAATTTGAACTAAACCTCTACAATTCGACAAGGGTTTTACCTTCTCTCCTTATAAATAGATAGCATCGGTAGAGTTATTAACATAACTTAGAGAGATTGTTACTCTGCCAAACAATAGAGAGAATTTATTTTCAACTATTAAATATATTTTTTGGGAATAAAAATTTTATCGTTTCTATTTTGAAGAGAGAACTTTCATTTTCACCCCAAATTTTTTTTCTAATTTTATGTTTGGATTCAATTTATTCGATCCCACACTTGAAGCAATTCGTGGTTCAAGAATAGTAGAGAAGATTGTTTGGTTGAAAGTCGAAAAACATAAAGAATCCACCTATTTGAAAACATAGTACGATCTCGATTTAGGGGTTTATTTCTATAAATATCACACACCGGGTCAATTTTTAGAATTTTAATTTTCCGCTGTGTAAGAAAACCGTTTTCAAACCGGATTTTTTTCCAACATACTTACACATTAAACACTTATAAAACAAATCACATATACATGTTCAACAATTCAATATAGCCTAAGATGTGTCATCCATTCATACTTAATTCATAAACATATATATACTTCAATTCTTATTTATGTCACATTCAAATCATGCTCATTTTGTAGTATAACAATACATAACATGATCACATAATTCAATCTTTTCATTTTCCATTTAATCACCATTTCCATTTCCTATTTTCACATGGATAATTAAAGTAGATTGATTTCAGATACACAAAATTGATTTGATTACATATGCTGGCATTATCGGGTTGCTAACACTAGTTTCGAATCAAGGTTGCTAACACTAGTTAAGAGAATCCACAACAAATGTTGGACCTCCAACCATTGAATTGATCTCTGATCACAACACCCATTTGTTCATACAAGTTTTTATATTTGGATTGCTAACACTAGCTTCTGATTAGGATTGCTAACACTAGCTTCAGAAAATTCGCAACAAATGTTGGATTTCAAGTTATAGTATTAATTCCTGATCAAACACCCGTTTTCCTTTTTCGTATCATTTCAAACCCTATAGTCGTATACACACTTTCATATCCCAAATAGCAATTAATATATATTTTGAACCATGTAACGTCATCTTGTATTCGTTGTCCAATCATATAACAATTTCCAATTCATTCCATACTATGTATCTATTCACATTTATCGAATATTTCACATATCATCGATTTAATCCACTTGATGCCAAAACACTATATATACCTTTTAAGCAATATAACATAAACATGTATATATCATCCATTCGCATAAAAAATTAAACATCCATTTGATACTATGTATCTAATTGTATTTATCATAAATCTCACATTTTCCAATTTAGTCTTCTGATGCCATAATTCATTATTATTTCACATGTATATAAATTAATAAATATAATCATACAATTCAAACATAATATAAAATAACATAGTAAGTTCCATATGAACTTACTTGGGAAAACAACAGCAAATAAGGTGTCAAGGACTAGTCCGTAATTTCTCATTTTTCTATATTATCTACCGATTGATTGAAATCCCAATTTATAATAATTAATTACAATTGATTAATTCCAATTACCATAAATCATCCTATTATAGGTATAAATCAGTTCAATTTCGCTTTTCGGAAGTTCTCTAAAATTTTACATTTTATTCAATTTAGCCCCTAAAACCAAAATAGTTATATCTTTCAAATTTAAGCTTCATTTTCAATCCAATTTCAAATTCACCCTTCTACAACCCTATATTATCTATAATTATAGAAAATTCATGTAAATTTCAAAATATTTATACTTTAGCCCCTAAGTTCAAAATTAACAATGTTTACTTTACAAATTAATCATTTTTCATATCTAAGCATTGAATATAATTATATAACATCAATTTCATCAAGCATTCATCAATGGTGACATTTATAAATTTTAACAGTTTAGAAAACTATCACATGAGTTAGCTAAATCAAGCTACAACGATCCTAAAAAAATAAAATTTACGAAAAACAGATTGATTTAAGCTTACCATATAAATGGTCGAACCTTGAAACTTTAAGAACAATGGCTTCATAAATTTTCTTTTAAGTTTTGACAAAAGAGGAATTAGATGACACTAATGCCTTTTTGTTTCTTTTTTCTTATTCAATTTTACACACACACATACACACACACACGCATATATATATTAAAATTATAACATTTTCTTTAATAACCATCACCAACTATCCACTACATTATAAAATGGCCATATTAAGCCTTGATTTAATTATCATATAGGTACTTTGACAATAAAAAACCTATAGCTAATAATTTTTACAATTTTTATGATTTAGTCCTTGTACCTTAATTAATCGCTAATTTGATAAAATTTCTTATCCAAAATTTAATTTATCTATATAATAACTCCATAAATATTTAATAAAGATATTTTCGAGCTTGGTTTACGAAAGTGAGATCTTGATACCTCATTTTCTAACCCCACTCACTTTAGGATCAAAGCACTTGTACCATAACTAACTATCCAATTAACGAATTTTTCATACCAAAATTCAATATAATAATACAATTGACATATAAATATTATTTAATAATATTTACAATATTTACGGGCTTCATCATTGAAGAATGGGGTTCCAAAATCATCGTTTTCGAAACCACTAAAAATTGAGTTGTTACAGTATATGGATTGAAACAAACATCTTATTTGTGGTATTTAGAATTCCATGATGTAATCTCTTCTTTCGATTTTGTTGAGAATATCATGAATCAATGTATATACAAGAAGATTAGTGGGAGTAAAATTTGTTTCCATATTCTTTATATGGATGATACCTTACTTGTAGCAAATGACAAGGGTCTGCTATATAGGGTGAAATAATTTCTTTCTAAAAATTTTGATATGAAGGATATGGGTGATACATCTTATGTCATTAGCATTAAGATTATTCGTGATAGACATTGAGGTATGTTAGGTCCATCTCAAGAAACCTATATCAACAAAATTTTAGAGAAATTTTATATGAAAGATTATTAATCAAATTTAGCTCCTATCGTGAAGAGCAATAAGTTCAATTTGATCTAGTTCCTAAAGAATAACCTTAAGAGTGAGCAAATGAAAAAAAATTCTATATGCTTCTGTTGTTGGAAGCTTGATGTATGCTCAGGTTTGTACAATACCTAGCATTGCATTTGCAATTGGCATGTTAGGAAGATATCAGAGTAAGCTAGGTATTGACCATTGAAGAGTTGCAAAGAAAGTATTAAGATATCTTCAATGGATGAAGGACCACATGCTTACATGAAAACGATCACACAATTTGGAGATGATTGGCTACTCCGATTCAGACTTTGTTGATTGTGTTGATTCACGTAAATCAACATTAGAATACATATTCATGTTTGCTGGTGGAGCCATATCTTGGAGGAGTGCCGAGCAAAACTTGAGTACTACCTCCACTATGGAGGATAAGTTCTTTTCTTGTTTTGAGGCTACTTGTGGAAAAAAATCCATTTGAAAATAATTTTCTTGCACGACGAAAAATAAAAATTTGAAAAATGAGCCAATTTTTTATATTTATAACAATAAACCTTAGACCGAAATTGTACCTGTGTTTTTGAGTAGACAGATCCTTACCATTCTCAGCTTTCAACCAAACGATCATCCCCGCTATTCTCGTACCACGAATTGCCTCAAGTGTAGGCTCAATTAAATCAAATCAAACACAAAAACTAGAAATAGTTTTCTGTTCTTTTGGGGTGAAAATGAAAATTCTCTTCTCAAATAGAAACCGACAGAATCTTTATTCTGGAAAATATATTTAAATATTAGAAAATAAAAGTCTCTATTTTTGGGCAAAATAACGATATCTTTAAAGTTATGTAAATAGCCCTGCCGGTGCTATCTATTTATAGGGAGAGAAGGTAGAACCATTGTTGAATTGTAGAAGTTTATTTCAACTAGAAAAAAGAAATCCTAGTTCAACTAGGATGTAGGGGGTGGAAACCCTAGTTAAACATACTAGGGTTTGTCATCCCCCCTTATGTATAAGGGGTTTTTGGGCCTATTCCATATGAGGTCCAATTAAGTATTTCTCAGACTTTTCGACCCAGTACTTTGTAATCTGATCCAATCCGATTCTGATTTTCTATTTCCCAAAATAAATTTCAATATTTATATTAAATTATTTTTCATCCCAATTTTACCCTCGATAAATTTATGACAGTTTTACCCCTGATAAAATTTTTGAGAAAATATATTTAATATTTCATCATTCAACTTGTTCACTATGATAGTATGGTTTATTTTTATTTTCACGGTTTAAAATAGCTAAAAAAAACTCAATTTTCCAATCATTTTTGAGAATTCCTTGTTCATTTCTAAATGAATTCATTTCTCATTTTCATTTTCATTTTGAGAAAACCACATTCATTTCCAAATGATTCCATTTTCTCTATTTTCATTTTAATTTAGGAGAAAACCATAATAATTTCCTGAATGTTTTCCATTTCTCTATTTCAATTCATTCTGTTCATTTTGATTCAACACACAATTCATTTCTGGTTTCAATAAGCTAGCGGAGGGACCA
Organism: Gossypium hirsutum; assembly: GCF_007990345.1. NCBI lineage: Eukaryota > Viridiplantae > Streptophyta > Magnoliopsida > Malvales > Malvaceae > Gossypium > Gossypium hirsutum. The sequence goes on from NC_053433.1 coordinate 8,725,176, forward strand.
ATTAGACATATACAATTGATGCTGAAATTATTTATAATTAAGTTCCAACTTTTCACCTATTAATTCTAAACTCATTTAGTCACAAAGTAATTCCACTATAGTATTGTAACAGCCCATTTTTCAATGGTGTCAGACCCTATTCTGGTGACAGAAACGGGTTATGTGTGTTACAAGTATCATGACTAACCTCTCCCCAACAGCATATCATTACAAAAGTAACTCGATTACTACTTGTCCAATGAAATTTTCATAAGTGTGTTACCCTCATAGGAAACCCTTAATCTCTTTGGGATAATACTCGTTTTCCCAATATGATCCTATTTTATCTCATGGTAACCATTGCATCTTTCTTCATGAAAGTTAATTACTGTCAAATAGTAATCAAGTCATTCATCACAAAAACGAATGACCTGTGGTCACATTTACTTTTGATCAACCATGTAATGCCAATGAGAGGATACCATTTACCCATGTCTCGGGCTATTAATTCCACTATTGTGATTCATGTTACATACTATAGAAGTCATACACCCAACGCACCAGCTTTCGATTCCTTATCTATTCTAACTCAGGATTTTACTTAGATTAAAGTGTACGAGTCACACATACATGGTCTATCTTCCACTCAGAATTTAGGTATGCCACACTATGAATGTCACGAGTGAATAAATTCATAAACAGATTCAAGATCTATTTTTCTTGGGTCCTGTTTGATGCACTATCAATCCAGTCACTCACATCTATGTCTCTATCTTTTGGGAGCCATCAGCTCTGATGCCTTAGACAAAATGTCTCCATAACTAGACTTGATAGACGACATATTAGTATTTCAATCTATTTGCTCATTTTCGATTAGACTAATAACATGTTTAGGTTTGTCTATTAATACAAGTTGTCTTTCTGTATTGCAATCCGACCACGTAATATTGCTTAGTATTAGTTTAAACGTTAGATAACAAATGAGCAACATTTGCTTCCATTTTGTTTTGCATGCAAAAACCATACGAGGACAATCATACAAAGCATATTAATGTAATCTATGAATTTGTTTTATTATTCAATATGTTCAAAAAATTACAAGTTTACAAACGAATATAATATACTACACTTAGGGCACCAGATCCAACAGTTTCCTCACGGGGTTTACGGTTGAAAAGTTTTATTTCTAGGCTCAAAATTGCAGATTCAATTTCTAAGCCATTGAGGATATATTGTGACAATTCAATTGTTGTCTTTATTACTAAGAACAACAAAAGTGGAAATTGAAGTAAATACATCGACATTAAATATCTGGCCATAAGGTAACGTGCGAAAGAAAAGAAAGTGGTCATTGAGTACAATAACAAGATGTAAATGTTAGTTGATCCTTTAACTAAAGGCATGCCACCACATAAATTTAAGGATCATGTAGCCACTTTAGGACTTGTTCCATTTTGTGAATTTTTATTGTAAGAACAATAATAAAGAAATTTTATTTGTTTGATGTTTATCATATTTTATTTGTGTACGCATTCAATTATTTTGAGAAATATCATTTAAGTATGGACATAGAATAAACACTGGGTTTATTCATTAAGAAATTTGGGCTAAAACATGAAAGCATAATATATCGTGATATATGGAAGATACTACTAAAATATTTAGAGAAAATATCGCCATGATTCTTGTACTATTTTTTCACTTTACAATAAGTATTTGTGGGTAATATAGACCAAGTAGAAGAATGTTAGGTTTTTGGCAAAGTGAGAGTTACCTTAAGTGGTCCATATTGCGAGACCATTTGAAATATCCACTAAAACATGAAACCACTTCCCACATTCTCGTTTAGATGCCCATAACCTTCAATTATTACCATGAAATTAGGAAAGAATGGCTATGGTAGTTCTTGATGGTAAAATAGTATAATATGTGTAAAATCTAATCAAGGTCCCTAAGCACAAAAGAATTTCATGTTAGTGTTAAATGATTTCGACAACTTAGGCAACTCTAATGCGGATGTAAGCCTATGATGTTTTGGAAGTTTGGGCTTATAGGCATTATTCATAAGAACCAAGCTATGTTGGCTAAATGGTGTTGGAGATATGGTGTTGAAAATGACACTTTATAGAGGAAGTTGATTGATAAAAATATGAGGTTATTGAGCGATAATGGGCTTGAAATGTAAATAATATTTAGGAAATGTCAAACATTTGGAAAAGCATCGTCAATCTTAAAAGATATAAAGAGGTTAATCATCTAATTACCACGCTAGTAAAATAAAAAGTACCAATTTAAAAAAAGAATAAAAATATTAAATTTTTTTATTGGAATGAACATGGGCAAAGATTGTCCAGGTTCATTTATTTCAAACTTAATTTTTTTAAATTGGTAAAAGAAACATTTTAAAAAATATATTTTTAATTATTTTTATAAATTTGAAAAATATTATTAAAATTTATAAAAATATTAAATAAAATTCAAAAAGTTAATAAAAACCATTAAAAAGTTAAGTCTAGAATGAATATGGAATTGAATCTAGACAACCACATGTCCAGATTCATTAAAGACGATTTGTTTTTAAAATTATATAAAGTTTAAAATTTTAAAAATTATTTTTCTTTAAAAATATGATATGTGTATCAATGTGTATAGTTGTCAAAGCCTCTAAAAATAGAATCTACTTGAAGAAAAATAATTAGTATAAGCAACAAATAGGGTCAAATCCACATAGATCAGTAGTAATATTATTCCTTCAACTAAAACATATAAAACAAAGAAGGTTTTTTTTTAATTAAAAAAAAAGAAGAGAACTTGGTAAACCGTAAATTATACATATTTTTTCCCATGCTTGGCATACTTATGAATGATTTTTTCCTTGGTTTTAGTGAATCTGATGCTCCTAATCCTTTAAATTCATGTTTTATACTCAGGAGAGCTTAGGATAACAAAAAGAGCGAGAAACGGGCCAAAAACGGACAAATTGCGCTTAAAACAGTGTTACACACGGCCTAGAAACTTCCACACGGGTAAACCACATACCTGTGTGTCATGGCCGTGTCGACATTAATCCAAGTCAAAATTGTACACGGTTTGAGCACTTGCACACGGCCGTGTCCCTGTCGAGCCGAAGTCTAGTTCTACTCGGAAAAGGCCACTTTTGAGGGTTTGGAAGCATTTTAAAGCCTATATAAACACCCTAGAAGAGGATTAAAGGGAAGCACAGAGTTGAAGGAAGAAAAATACTCAAGAACAGCCATCGGAATCAGCTCGGAGTCAGGATCTACATCAAGACTGAAGATTTCCATCCAATTTTCTAGAAGTTCTTTGGGTTTCTTTATGTTTTGTTGTTTTCCAAACTTTGAGATGCTTTCCATTATTATTATGAACTAAGCTCCCTAAATACCTAAAGGAGATGAACCCTATGACGAATCTTGTTACTATTTGAATTATATGATAAAGACTTATTCTTATTCTTAATTGTGAATTCTAAATTCTTATTTTAATATTCCAGGGTATTAATTCAGGTTTTGATGTGCTTATTCAGTGGAGCAAAAGTCCCTGTTTAAGAGTAGATCATTCATAATTAAGCGGAGTTGAATGCAAGCTTAGAGATAGGATGACATAAATCTGCTGGATTAGAGTCAAATCTAATAAGGGAATCCATAGATCAAGTTAATGCGACAATAGGGGTTTTAATTAGAAAGAGATTTCAATTAATCAACCTAAAGTCAGTTGTTCTTAGTCTCGAGACAGATATTAACATAAATTGGGGATTTTTACGAATTAAGTTAAGTGAATAAATTGTTTAATTCAGAAGTAATAAGTGAAGTCTAGGTGGATTCTTTCTTGGGTATTGTCTTCTCCATCGATTTTTCCTAAAGTATTTTCCAAACTTCATCTTTGACGTAATCTTAGTTAATTAGATGATTAGTTTTAGGTTAAAAACACACTTTAATTCTTAGGCTAGATAATAAAAAGATAGTAATTGCTAGTACTTTTAGTCCTTGTAGATACGATATTTCCGGTCTCACCAGAACTGTACTACTATTGGATAGGTGAGCTTGCCTTAGTCAAATTTATAGTTAGTTTTACAACCATCAAGTTTTTGGCGCCGTTGTCGGGGATTAAAATATTAGGAACGCTTAATTTTTATTACTTTAGCCATTTATTTTATTGCAATTTAATTTAATTTTAATTTTGTTTATATCACTAAATTTTCTTTTATTTACTTCTGGCAGGTTTTTATAGTTTATGACTAGAGGAAACCCGTCAGGACTTCTACTTTTTGATAGTGAGATTGAAAGCATAGCTCATAGAAACTGAAGAGAAATAAGGTGAAGCCTATGATACATAGAGGAAGGACAAGAGGAAGATATTCAAACCACAACCGAGGAGATGGCTGATAATCAAAATAATCAGTTACTCATGTGGCTATTGCAGACCTAGTAAATTAGAATCTTGCTCCTCGTATTATGTATGATTATGCTAAACCTACTTTAACAGGAGCTGAATCGAGTATAGTTAGACCTGATATTGCTGCAAATAATTTTGCATTGAAACCTAACACGATTCAAATGATACAATAGTTTGTTCAGTTTGATGATTTGCAGGACGAGCATCCAAACACTCATTTGGCGAACTTTCTGGAACTCTGCAACACTTTTAAGATCAATGACGTTTCTAACGATGCCATTCACCTTCGGTTGTTTCCATTCTCATTGAGAAATAAAGCTAAACAGTGGTTAAACTCGTTACCATGAGGGTCAATCACTACTTGGGAACAAATGACTGAAAAATTTTTACTAAAATATTTTCCGTCGCTAAAACAGCTAAACTAAGGAATGATATCTCTTCTTTTATGCAGATGGATTTAGAAACTCTTTATGATGCATGGGAGAGATACAAGGACTTATTGAGAAGGTGCCCTCACCATGGGTTACCTCTATGGCTGCAGGTTCAGACGTTTTACAACGGTGTGAACCCTTCAACAAGGCAACTTATTAACGCAGCCGCCAGTGGAACTTTAAACAAAAAAACACCCGAAGAGGCTTATAAATTTATTGAAGAGATCCCACTAAATAACTATCAGTGGCAAGTCATGAAACAAAGCTGACGAAAGCTGCTGGTGTTTTCAACCTCGACGCAGTTACTATGCTATCTAACCAGGTAGAACTTTTAAATAAAAAGATTGACGGTTTGTATGGTTCTACTCAGGTACATCTAGTAATAAGGTGTAATTCAAGTGGAGGAGGAGTACACACAGATTATCCAACATTCAACCCTAGCACCGAGGAGGAACAAGTTCAATACATAGGTAATAATAATTCTAGACCTCAAAATAACCCATACAGTAACACTTATAATGCAAGTTAAAGAAACCATCCCAATTTCTCGTGGGATGTTCAAGGAAATCAAAGGCCACAACATCCCCCAGGTTTTCAACAACCACTTTACCAACAGGAAAAGAAGCCGAACCTTAAGGAGATGCTAACAAAATTCATCTCGGTGTCAGAAACTCGTTTTTAGAATACTAAGATAGCTCTTAAAAATCAACAAGCATCGATTCAAGGACTTGAAACTCAAATAGGACATCTTGCTAAGTTGATTTCTGAACGACCACAAGGTAGCTTGCCGAGTAATACTGAAACTAACCCAAAGGAACAGCTTAATGCAATTACTGTTCAAGATGAAGAAGGGTTAGTTGAACCTGAACCAGAATCAGGACCGATGCAAGGAATTGTGGTAAGTAAAGGTAAGGATGAGGTGGACCACAGTGAGCAAAAAATCGGTAAGTAAAGAATATAAACCTAGCGTGCGATACCCCAATGCGACAAGGAAAGACCACACGGACGAACAATTTGGTAAATTCCTTAAATTATTAAAGAAATTACATATTAACTTACCATTTATTGAAGCTCTTTCGCAGATGCCAAACGCAGTTAAATTTTTAAATGAGCTTTTAGCAAATAAGCGGAAGTTGGATGAGGCGTCACATGTGGAGTTGAACGCAGTTTGCTCAGCCATTCTACAGAATAAGCTACCCAACAAGTTGAAAGATCTAGGGACTTTTACGATTCCTTGTTTAATTGGTAGTTTAAATATTAACAATGCTTTGGCTGATTTAGAGGCAAGTATTAATGTCATGCCATATAAAATGTTTAAACAACTAGGTCTTGGGAAACTCAAACAAACTAGGATGAGCATTCAATTGGCAGATAAAACAATCAGATTTCCTAGGGGTATTATTGAAGACGTGCTTGTTAAAATCAATAAATTTATATTCCCAATTGATTTTGTTATTCTAGACATGGAAGAGGATAGTGACGTGCCTTTAATCTTAGGAAGACCCTTTTTAGCAACTGCTAGAACTATCATAGATGTTGGCACAGGTGAATTGATGCTTCCTATAGGCAATGGCACGATTACTCTCCAAGCTTGTGATTCTGCTAAAATATATAGTAATCGAGATGATAGTTTACGTTCGGTTAATTTAAATAATATTACAACTCAAACTTCTTTGCAGGAGTCCCCTAGGAAAAGCGTGATGGAACCTCATTCTAATCCATGCCACAAAAACAGATCGACTCACGAAGAACGAAAGCTTCAAATTGATGAACTAGACAAATGGTGAACAAATATCAAGGAGAAACCAAAAGCACACGAAAAATCAAAGCAACACCATAATGAGCTAGGGATGAAACAAAGCAAATTGAAGTCAGGGATAAAGTATTGTTAGATAAAAAGACCCCTGATTTGATACTTTAGAGCACAATGCAGATGGAGCGACTCCCTTCATGGTAATGAACATCTTCCACTTGGTACAGTCGAGGTAACACATACTAAATTCGGAACTTTTAAGGTAAATAATACGCGACTCAGACCTTATTTTGATAAAATTGATAGCAGAAGTGAGGAGTTTCAACTCCTTAATCCACCGTAATCATGCGAACAAGAGGTAAGTCGAGCTTAGACTCTAAATAAGCACTTTTCGAGAGGCAACTCGAGCACTAACACCACTAACTAGTTTATTTTAGCTATTTTTAGTGTTTTTATGTAGGTACTGTGGCTCACATGGCCTGGACACACGGGCATGTCCTTGGCCTTGTGAAAACAGAGCTAAAAATTTTCCAAATATCGAGATACACGGTCGTGTGAAGCATACGGCCTAGACACAAGGGCGTGGCCTAGGTCGTGTGAAAAATGGAGCTAAAATTACAAATTTTAATTAAGTCAGGGAGCCATACAGGCAAGGCACACGGTGTGTGTTCAGACACACGGGAGTGGGAAGTACCACACGGGCGTGGGAGAAGCGAAGAACTTGGCACACGACCGTACGACGCGACCGTGTGCACCACACGGGCGTGTCCTTAAGTTGTGTATCGATTAGACATTCAAATTTCACGAGAAACACGGGCTGGACGCGAGCCACACAGGTGTGTGGCACGGCCGTGTGGCCCAACACGGGCATCACACGGCCGTGCCCCTTTTTAAACACCCCATACCCTAATTTTTTCCCTTTGTCTTCCTCCCCAAATCTCCCAACCCTAGCCGCCGCAACCCCCTCAGCTTCTCTTCCGGCCACCGTTAACCACCACCAGTCGACCCCCTTCTCCCCTACCTCTTCTTTTCTCTTCCCTTTCTCCTCTCTCCCTCTTCTCCCCCTAAGCCATCCACCGACAACCCACCACCACCACTGCGTCACTAACCTTCTGCTGCCACTTTTACAGACTTATCCGAGTGATTCACTCGTTTTGAGTAGTAGTGCTTTGAGCGATTCAACAGCATCGACGCCACTCTCCGACAGATTTTCCACCACCTCCATTTTTCTTCTGCAGCGCCACCGGCTCACGAATCTGATGATGAAGACTTTTGAGTCCCTTTATTTTCTTTTTCTTTTTCTTTTTCTTTTATTTTCTCTTATTTATTTTTGAAGATTTATGTTTTATATTTTTAAACCCTGCTTATATTTATGATTATTATTGCATTATTCCTTAATTCTCTTCCACAGTGGTGTTTATTTTCCTAGTAGTACCTCAGAATCATGCCTTTTATTCGGCTTTCTCTACAATTCTTGCTCTCGCTACTCCAAGGGTCTCATCCAAATATTCAGGGCAGTTTCGCTTCTCTCCCTCCTTTCTGATATTATGCTTATATTGTTAATAACTATCTTTGTACATTGAGGACAATGTCCATCTTAAGTGTGGGGAGGTTATCTATGTGATTATTAGAAAATCCCTAAATTTTTAATCTTGTTCTCAAATAAACTTCTCATATCATTATTAGAGTAAATTTTGATTGATCTATGAGTTTTATTGATATGTTTTGAATTAAATCATAAGTAACTGTGCATTGATTATTTAAACTTTAAGACATTAGAGAATCAAGCACGGTAAGTTGAAATTTTTGAGAATTAAAATTGCTAGGTTGTTTCCCTGAATTGAGGTATTATCTTGAAGTTTTGAATTTACAGGATTAACATCAAATACCCATAGTTTTTGTGAGATTTTGAGCCTTTTAGAGTATATATCTTTCTTGCTCACTGATTTTATTGGTTATGAGTATGTCAACATTGATTTGTTATTCTAGAACTTGCATTGATTATACATCTTAAGACCACACCTTTGATTTGATATACGAAAATGATAAAGGCACTTAGGTTTTAACCCATCTACACCATAAAAAGCCTACCCACATAATTTACCCCTAGTGAACCCCTTTGAGCCTTAATTATTATTTCTTGAATTTTTCCCTTATTATTAACCCATAACTTAACCATTTTTGATTCGTTAAGAATTTTTCCCTTTTTATTGACCCTTTTTTTATCGAGATTTAATTTGATTAGTTACCTAATTATTCTCGTTCATTCCAGATGCTGAATTATTTCTTATTATGTATTTTTCATTATTATACTTATTCTTATTCTTAAAAAAATAAAAAAACATACATACATACATACATATTGGTGGTAATTATTTGTTTTTGAGCTTAAGTATTTAATTCCATATTCTGAGATGAAGCTCATGTTTATTCAAGTGATGTTAGTTATTTTCCCAGTTAGGTAATTTATCAAGTTAATCTCGATTCTAACCGTTTATTTTTCAGCCTTTATCCACACCTTAACTCAAAGCCCCGTTACAACCCTTCAAAGACCTTTTGATTTGTGTATCATCTCATTTATAGTGGTGGAGATTTGATTTTCATGCAAGCCTATGGTAATAACTTTCATGTTTGATTAATGAGTGCTTAATCATTGAACCTTAAACACATTGAGTGATTTGAGTGAACCTTTAGTGAGGATGTCAACCATTGTCAATTTGGAATTAAAGATAATTACTTAGATAAAGGGGGATGCTTATAATTTTATGATTAAAATGCTCAACTTTGACTATTTGAAACTTTAATGTTCTTTTAGTTAAATTTTCAATGTATGTCTGCTTGTGGATTATTTTGAAACATTATTGATGAGAATTATAAGTTGAGAAGAATTTATTTTGATTGTGAGTTGAGAATTTTGCTTGAGGACAAGCAAATGCTTAAGTGTGGGGATATTTGATAAACCGAAAATTATACATATTTTTACCCCATGCTTGGCATACTTATGAATGATTTTTTCCTTGGTTTTAGTGAATTTGATGCTCCTAATCCTTTAAATTCATGTTTTTTATACTCAGGAGAGCTTAGGATAACAAAAAGAGAGAGAAACGGGCCAAAAATGGAAAATTGGGCTTAAAACAGTGTTACACACGGCCTAGGCACTTCCACACGGGTAAAACACACGCCCGTGTGAGGCACATGGGTAGTCCACACGCCTGTGTGTCATGGCCGTGTCGACATTAATCCAAGTCAAAATTGCACACGGTTTGAACACTTGTACACAGGCGTGGCACACGGCCGTGTCCCTGTCGAGCCCAAGTCTAGTTCTACTCAGAAAGGCCACTTTTGAGGGTTTGGAAGCATTCTAAAGCCTATATAAACACCCTAGAAGAGGATTAGAGGGGAAGCACAGAGTTGGAGGCAGAAAAATACTCAAGAACAACCATCGGAATCACCTCGGAGTCAGGATATACATCAAGACTGAAGATTTCCATCCAATTTCCTAGAAGTTCTTTGGGTTTCTTTATGTTTTGTTGTTTTCCAAACTTTGAGATCTTTTCCATTATTATTATGAACTAAAATCCCTAAATACCTAAGGGAGATGAACGCTATGACGAATCTTATTACTATTTGAATTATATGATAAAAACTTATTCTTATTCTTATTTGTGAGTTCTAAATTCTTTTTTTAATATTCTAGGATATTAATTCAGGTTTTGATGTGCTTATTCAGTGGAATAAAAGTCCCTGTTTAAGAGTAGATCATTCATAATTGAGTGGAGTTGAATGCAATCCTAGAGATAGGACGACATAAATCTGCTAGATTAGAGTCAAATCTAATAAGGGAATCCATAGATCGAGTTAATGTGACAATAGGGGTTTTAATTAGAAAGAGATTTCAATTAATCAACCTAAAGTTAGTTGTTCTTAGTCTTGAGAGAGATATTAACATAAATTAGGGATTTCTACGGATTAAGTTAAGTGAATAAATTGTCTAATTCAGAAGTAATAAGTGAAGTCTAGGTGGATTCTTCCTTAGGTATTGTCTTCTCCATCGGTTTTTATTAAAGTATTTTCCAAACTTCATCTTTATCGTAATCTTAGTTAATTAGATGATTAATTTTAGGTTAAAAACACACTTTAATTTTTAGGCTAGATAATAAAAAAATAGTAATTACTAGTACTTTTAGTCCTCGTGGATACGATATTTCCGGTCTCACCAGAATTGTACTACTATTCGTTAGGTGTGCTTGCCTTAGTCGAATTTATAGTTAGTTTTATGACTATCAGAACTCAAAAATTAAAATTGAAAATTTACAAAAGGCAAAGAGCAATAATCAAAATTTTGGGGAAAATCAATGAGATGAAGCTTCTAGTCAAAGTAAATTCTCTATTTAATTCAACGGTTTGATCATTGATGCAAAAATAAATTTCAATATTCTTTAATATATTGGTTATAGTTACCGACAATTTCTAAGTAACCTAATTTCTTCTTACCTTCTCGATAATCAAGACAATCATCATTAATTACTTCTCTTATTGATAAATAACTCTATAACGATCGTTTAATAATTTATATCAATTACCTTAAGAACGAAATAGGCCTAATTCTAGCCAAAAAACACACAATCAAGGTTTATTTAAGTTAAATCGCATGCCCACACTATAAAAATAATCATGCAGTGGTCACAAATATTAGAAATCAATCGATTAAGTAATTATCTAATTGACAAAGTAATTATTCTAAGCTATCAAATACTCGCCACATATTTAACAAACCTGAACAATTGTAATTAAACTAAAAGACATGCAAATACTAAAGAGCAAAGAAAGACTAAGAACAATTCGATCTCACAAACTTGTAAAATCCAACTTCAAATATTACTTCAACTAGATAAGAAGAGTTTAACAACCATAAGCAAATAAAATGCAAAGTGAATTAAAATTGAAAGTAGAGATGATTTGTCTCTCTTCTAAGATCCCATTTATAGAGTTATGGTATTTTAATTGACTTCAAACTAGGATTACAAACTTGATTTAGACTTAAATACTTGAAAAGATAAATGTAGCCTTGTATATTGGTTTTAAAATAATGAATGGACCCACAAGACATGAACAACAACGTCGCAGCTTGGTGAAACAACATTGCAACATGAAGCTCAAGGCGTTGGTAGCTAGGTTGGGGCACCACTTGTTGCTTTCGGCTGGCGTCATAGTGTTGGGTCGTGAGGCCATGACCCGCTCGTATTTGTTTAGGCCTTATTTGGAGATGCTCTTTCCATTCTTTAGGACTTTTGACATTGCCATCCAGGCTCATATGCACCTAATTTAAGTCACGAAAGCACTCGAAACAATCACTTGTAACTAACTAACTATCATGGAATCAAACTAAAAATAGAGAAAAATAGCAAAGCATGCGTAAACAACACTAAATACACAAACGAAGCTAAAACACAATATTTCGCTCACGAAAAAATAAAAAGTAAAGTGATAAGGGTTCGAAATATATGAAATATGAGTGTTTATCAAAATGTTTTAATTCTATTGGTACCTTTTAAGTTATATAAAAAGTACAAATATTTTAGAAAATAAATACATTAATTTTATTAATCATACGTGTAAAATTTTTCCTTTTCAAAATTTTTTAATAAAATTAAGAAAACTTTACACATACTATCAATAAAATTTAATAAAAACTCGGCCACGCCATTGCCGATAGGAACTTGGCCACACCCGAGTTGTTGAAATTATGACACTGCAACTCAGTCAACGCAACCCATATATTAGAATTTTTTTTTAAAAAAACCATATAATTAAAAAGCGATGAAAATTAACTTACAAATATAAGCTTTGTTTACCACTGAGGTTAAAAGGCACTTTTCAACCCAAATCTTTATTTCAAACCACAAAATTTAAAAAATAAATAACTTTTCAAACCAAATTTTAATTTTAAACTAGAATTTTAACTCAAGTTAAAAACTAAAAATTTTAGTTTTTGACTTTTGAAAAAGTGTTTTTTAATGAAGTTACATTTTTATCAATCCATTAAATATTTTATTGTATAACGTTATGTTTAAAATTAACATTTTATCTACTCAAAAATCTTTTTTGACGGTAATAATAAATACTATAAAACTTAAAAAAAAATTCAAAAAACACTTCTCTAAATAATAGTAAAGTAGCGCTTATCTGGGTCTATTTAAGCTTTTGAAGTTGTTTCTGGACCAAACCAGCTTGGACCTTTTCCTAAAATTCTCTTACATTTTTTTTTTTTTGTGTGTGTGTAGTGTTTGAGATTGGTTCAGCTTTTAAATGCATGCAAAGTAACGAAGCGTTACCTTTTTTTTTTTTTAAGCCGTTGTTACTTGTTAGCACTGTTATCATGACTATAAAAATAATTTTTATTTATTTATTTTTAAAATATTTTTATATAGCCTAAAATGTATCAGTAAAACTAAAACATATATTTTTAATATTTTTAAATTTTATATAATTTAGAAAAATAGTCTTGAATGAATTTAAACACATGGTTGTCTAGATTCATTCTGGACTTAACTTTTAAATTTTTTTTTATCAATTTTATGTTTTTGAACTTTTTAAATTTTATTTAATATTTTTGATCAATTTTAATAATATTTTAAAAATTTATAAAAAATTAAAAAGATATTTTTTATCATTTAAAAAAATAAGTTTGAAAGTTTCATTCTAGTAAAATAATATATTTTTTTAATTTTTTTCTTACATTACCTCATCAGTAAGTGTTATTGACATGGAGCACTATGCCAATGCTGTAACTTTAAAAATGAAAAAATATTTTTCATAAGGCTTAATTAATGCAATTTGAAATTTTGAAATTTTAGTTGAATGTGTTTTTCGTAGAGGGACTTAATTAATTTTTTCGCCAAAGTTCAAGTGCTAATATACCCATTTAACCTTATATTTAATGCTTTAATAGTATGTTAGAATAAGTGCCCTGCTTATCCTAAGCTTTTAGCTCTTATTTTTAAATTTTTTTTTATAAATGAGTTAATTTTTTAATTATTAAAACTTTTAATAATATGATTATTAATATTAATTATAAAAATTAAATTTAAAAATAATGAAACAAAATTGGATATTGAACTTGAACTGACTTTATGAGGTAATCTATGTTTGGATTGGGGCAACGAGAAGGGAAGGAAAGTTAAGTTCTTTCCTACTTTTTACATGGAGGGAAAGTGAAAAGGAGTTAAGAATACCTCATGATCCTTTGTTTTCCCTTATTTTTTAATTATTGTAACTTTTAAGAATATTAGAACTCTTTTTACTTATTAACTTTGTATCAAATTAACAAACTATCAAAATTATTTTCTTCATTTTTTTAAAAAATTAAATCAGCAGAGGCATTTAATAAGGGGAAAAATTCAAAGAACCTAAACCCAGCTTTGCCAGCTGTCCAAGGCCTAATGGAAACAATGGGCGGTGTTTTGGAACAAAGCAACTGCCTGAAAACGCAGAAGCCTAATAATGAAAAGAAAAAAGAAAACCAAAAGTTATCCTAAACTTAATTGAAATGAAAGACTCAAGCCCTAAAGCTTTCCTCTTTTTTCCTTCTTCCATCACGTAGGCATCGCCGAGATCTTACCATTGAGAAAACTGGTTTCCACCTTGCCTTCTACATGAACACCATTTCCTATACGGATTTCCGGTCACCGCTACTTATTCATTTTGGACTCAGTCCTAACACCTCATATTTTCTCCTTTACTAAAAATTACCTCCCTATCCTTTTTTCTATTGTGGGTTCAACCTTCGGTGGTATCTCTAATCTCTTCTACCCAATAAATCAGTAAACCGTACTCTTAACCCAGATGGCCAAATTTTTTATAGCCATGTTTGCCGAGTGGGGAATGTACCGAAAAGATGAGCTCCTAAATCTTGTTACTTTGAGCTTTATTTCGTTTAAAATGTCGCATATAACTGACCTATTCTCTTCCTAATTGTTTAGTTTCTTGATGACAGTAAGTGAGTCCCTTTCAATCACTACATCACCAAAACCCATTTCCTCTGCGAAGGTCACTGCTTGAAGGCATTAAACTGCTTCTGCAGTGGTTGAAACTCGAATATTATTTACCTGGTATACGCACGCACCCATAACTAGGCCCGTTATATGTAATTATGATGCATGAAATTGCTAAACAGTTTAGCTACTGGTATGATGTGTCGAAGCTAACTTTGACTTATTCTTCACTTGGGGGTTCCCAATTTGGTTTATTAGTATTGAATCTGTAATTTGTGAAACTCTCTAGATGATCTAGTTCAACAATGTATGCCTTAATGAACCTCGCAACATCACACACTCTATCCTGTATTCCTTCATGGTAGATTTTATTCCTGTTAAGCCATATTGCCCAAAATGATATAGCTATGTTTGCACATTGTGATATATCGATGATGTTAAAAAGGTTAACTAACCCTTATATTTGTTAGTACAAATCTTCACTGAGGAAAATCTCGAACACACGAACAGAACTCGAACAGTAAGAAATAGGACAAGATTCCAAGGCGTGTCTCAAGCCACTATCTTTAAGGTCATATTCGCCTTACCTATCTCTTACCTATCTTTGGTGTGCAAACGAGTTCCAAGCAAATTAACCTCAATGATACAATCAAACCAATGACTATTAACGTTTTGCACTGACGAGAATAACCCACTACACACTAAGCAATATATGACAAGAAATTCAATTTCTATAAAAGATTTCTGCAGTAATACTTTATAGAATAATCTAATAATATCAAAAAATGAAGGAAGGAAAAAAAGAATATTAAAATTTGTTGGTATGATTTTCAAATGAAATCTCATTCCTATTTATCAAAATTTTCATGTCTCTTCATCAATAGGTGTCTTTCTGAATAATAGTTTCTTTAAAATAAACACATAATTATTCATTTAAATGTAGCTATTCAAATAATATTATTTAAATAGTTATAATTTTTCTTCAAAAAATCAAATAATATAATCTTTTGATTAATTACACTCATTTATTTATAGTTATTGGAACATTATAAATATTTGCAAATGTTCCAACAATCTCCTCTCATTTTCAAAATATTTTAGAATTTGATATTCTTAGAAATTAATTTGCATAAATGAAGGTATCTTACGATTGAACATTCACTTAGTGAAAACATGTTAAAGTTAATCGAAATTGCATAGTAGACTAAGCTTTGAATCAATTATTTCATTTGATTAACCGAACACATCTCACACAATGATTTCAACATCGGTCAATGCATAATATCTAGGGACATTATTATGGCCATGTGTCTGTGTCCTCTTTTCATGAGTGCTGTCAGAGCCAAGCCCTTAAACTCCTAAAAGCGACCACACTTCCACTCACATAGGTAGATCCCATCAAGAGTGTTCCTGTAATTATAACACTCTAACATATTTATGTTATGGGTCCATTAAGAGTACATTACTCATCTTTCCCTTATCATTAAGGGTACCTAACACTTTAATTTTTGGATAGATTTATTTATAGTGCTAACAGTCACATACTAATGAGATATTTTGTCTCATTGAACTCAAGACTTGACGTTATACCAAGTATTTTGTCGAGTTTCCATCATGGGTGACTCTAATTAATGGGCTTGAGTCTCATCCCTTTTGAAGTCCTTTTTATTGTATTTCTAGCAAGACTTTTTGTCAAAGGATCCGCCAAATTTTCACTTGACCTCACATAATTAATAGTAATCACTCCATCAGAGATTAATTGTAGGACATAACTATGTCTTAATCTAATGTGTCTAGACTTTCCATATATACTTGGCTATATGCCTTTGCTAGAGTGGCCTCACTATCACAACTGATAGAAATAGGTGAAATTGGCTTAAGTCATAAAGGTACATCATAAAGCAAATTTTTTAACCATTTTGTTTCTTTAGATACAGCGGCTAATGCAATAAATTCTTCCGCCTTGGTGGAATCAGTAATACATGTTTATTTCTTGGAACCCCAAGAAATGACTCCTCCACCAAGAATAAAAATCCATCCAATAGTAGATGCATGATCTTCCAAACTTGTAATCCAACTAGCATCTGAATACCCTTCTAAAACTGAAGGATATCCATTATAACATAATCCATAGTTAATAGTTTTCTTTAAGTACCTAAGTACTCTATTCAAAGAATACCAATGCAAACTACTTGGATTACTTGTGTACCTACTCAATTTCCCAACAACATATGTAATATCTGGTCTTGTAAAAGTCATTATGTACATAAGACAACCAATTAGACTTGCATATTTCAATTGATCAATTTTCCTACTAGCATTAGATACTAATATTATTTGAGGATCCATAGGTGCAAATGCTGGTATACAGTTGAGAAGATCAAACTTTTTAAGCACATTTTCAATGTAATGAGATTATGATAAAACTATAGTGCTTTCGTCTCGGGTTATTTTAATCCCAAGAATAACATCTGCTACACCCATATCCTTCATAACAAAGTTGTTTGATAAGAATTTCTTTGTGTTTTCTATTTGTTCCAAATCCGTGCCAAAAATGAGCATGTCATCTATATATAAGCAAATTATGACACCTTTTCCATTTTCAAATTTTCTATATATACACTTATCGAATTCATTTATTTTATAGTCATTAGCTAAAACAATATTGTCAAACTTTTGGTGTCATTGTTTTGGTGCTTGTTTAAGTCCATATAAAGATTTAACAAGCTTACATACCTTATGCTCTTATCCTAGAACAACAAATCCTTCCGGTTGTTCCATGTACACTGTAACGCCCCCACGCCCGAAACCGTCACCGGATTCAAGCTTGAGGTGTTACTAAACTTATCTTACCTTTTAAACAACTCTACACCACTTATATTAATTTTCAGAATAAACTGTTTTTCTGCGTCATGGTTACTTAAAAATTCATTTCTCGAGTTTCAAAACTCGAAATTAAGATCCGTAAATTTTTCATAAAACTAGACTCATATATCTATCTACTAATTTTTTTCTAGAATTTTTGACTTAGCCAATTAGTACAGTTTATTAGTTAAAGTTACCCTTGTTTCAGAATTCGACTGCACTGGCCTCTACTTACTTCAAACCACTTTTCTCTCTGTACAAAAATCATATGACTATACCATTTGTTTCTATTAAAACTAGATTCAATAAGGATTCTAACCATATAAAGTACACCACCTAATTATTTTTGTAAAATTTATGGTGAATTTCTAAAGTTGAAACAGGGAATCCAGAAATCGCTCTGGCCCTATTTCACTAAAACTCAGATATCTTATAAAATACAAAACCTTTACCTGTTTTGCTTAGTCCATATGAAAATAGACACAATGAGCTTTAATTTCATATATTATTCACCATCAACCCATGTCTCTACAATTCCTTGTGATTTTGATTTCTAATACTTGAATCTATTTTTAAGTTACTTTCACATTTTTCTTAGTTTTTATGTGATAGTTACTACTTATTCATACATACTATTAAACATGTATATCATCAGCCCTTCTATTAGTTAATCACTAGCAAGTATTTACACATCATTCATTGATCATATCATATCAAAAGAAACCAAGTTCCTATACATGCCATACACAAAACGAAACATCTAACTATACCAATGTGATTTCTTCGATAGTGTGATCGGTCTCCGACGTTTCCTTCGATCCCCGAGTGGCTTGATAAGAACTATAAGAAAAAGAAAATGAAGAGAGTAAGCACTAGGCTTAGTAAGCTTACAAGCAAATAAATTACAACATTCAACATAATGAATAACACCTAGCCTCATAAACTTTCTTTACTTCTCATTTTCTACCTTTTTCTTTACTCATTTACCTTCTTTCTTACCGACCTTTCACTATTCATAAATATAATCTACCTTCCATTTTGCTGATAATTCACTGTAATTTAACGTGTACAATGACCCGTTGAACCACTCAGAATACTAAGGATACTAGGGTCGTTCCTGTCTGTCAATATCCTGCCAATGCCATGTCTTCGACATGGACTTACATGAATTATTCCTGTCTCCAATGCCATATATATATCTAATATGGGCTTACATGGCTCATTCCTGTCTCCAAAGCCATATATTTGATATGGACTTACATGGCTCATTTCTGTCCTGTCCTGTCCTGTCCTGTCCTGTCAACCCCAATATCCTAACATTCCTAAAGTTCAAACGGGGCTTCCTGATGCTTTTTCTCTGTCACTTCGCCTTTAATTCGACTTTAAATATTCTCAAAAAAATAAGTATATAAATGTTGGAAATTGACAATAATAATGTAAATAAAAGAATATTGCATTTATTTACTGTAAACTTACATTGATACAAAATGTGACTAAACCTTACAATTTAGTCCTTTACTTTTTCTTTTCCTCGCTCTTCTTTGGATTCTTGATCTATAATATAAAATATTTCTACTCATTAGCACTTATTTGATTTCTATTTCACTTCACAATTTATGCTGTTCAAATTTTGAAATTGCACTTTTACCCCAAAACTTACAGTTTTTACAATTTAGTCCCTGCTCAATTCACCCATCAATTGAACTAATTTTTTTCTCAATTAACACTTTTATTTTATCATTATAAACTATTTCACAACCTTTGATATTCCGAATTTCAACACCAACATCTAATTCACAATTTTGCTCACAATTAGGTTCTAAATACCATTTTCTATCAAAATGACTTAATAAAACAACCTTAATATGAAATTAGAACTTCAATTTCATAATAATTCATCATAAACTGCCCTTACTCAGCTAGGGTAACTTCCAATTTCACCCACCAAATCAAAAACTAATGAATTAGATGATTGGACCTAATTGTAAAAGTCACAAAAACATAAAAATTACTAAGAAATAGTAAAAATTGAACTTACATGGTGCAAAAAATATGAAAAACCAGCATAGGAGACCTGCTACGGCGTTTCTGGCTGAGAAAGATGAAGAAATGTCTAGATTTTCAATTACATCATTTTTTTAACTATTAACTTTTATGCTAATTCCAATTTTGTCCCTTGTTCACATTGTTTTCTTGCTTATTTCATACCCAAACCGTCCAGCCATTAACCTTAGGGTCTAATTGCTCTTTAAATCCATCTTTTTAAATACTTAAGCTATTTACTCACAATTTAACAAATTTTGAGCTATTTTTAGTTTAGTCCTTTTTAATTAATTAGCTATCCAAACATCAAAATTTTCTAACGAAACTTTAATACTAACTCAATGACACTCCATAAATATTTATAAAAATATTTATAGCTCAATTTTCAAATTCGAGGTCTCGATACCTCATTTTTGACCCGTTTGACCTAATAAATTTTTTTAATTCACTAATTTCACCATTTCACAAATTCTTCTAAATTCTTACTTGACTCATAAATATTAAGTTACTATCTTGTTCAATCTTATTTGTCCGATTTAGTGATCTCAAATCACCATTTCCGGCACCACTGAAAATTAGGCCGTTACATTCTACCTCAGATTTGTGGTTTCGCAACCACTGTTCCGTTTAGGCCCTATTTCGGGATGTTACATACACTTCCTTTTCCAATTCACCATTTAAAAATGCAGTTTTAACATCCATTTGGTGAACAACCAAATTATATATAGAGTTAAGTGATATTAAGAGTCTAATTATAGCAATTCTTGCTACTGGAGCATAGGTATCAAAGTAATCAACACCTTGCTTTTGTGTAAAACCTTTGGCTTCCAACCTTGCTTTAAACTTATCAATGGTTCCATCGACCTTCATTTTCTTTTTGAAGATCCATTTACAACCTATTGGTTTAGAACCCGATGGAAGATCAACTAAGATCCAAATTTGATTTCCCATTATTAAATCTATCTCATCATTTATTGCTTCTTTCCAAAAAGCAGAGTCTTGAGATTTCATTGCCTCTTCAAATGTAATAGAATCTGATTCTGTATTATAACAATAAGGTATCTTATTGCATATACTTTTACTTTTTCCTTCTACAAGAAACATAATGAAATCTAGTCTAAAATATTTGACATTTTTAATCCTCTTACTTCTTTTTAATTCTTGATAAGATTCATCATTATTATCAATTTGTTCCAATAGAATTTCATTCTCATTTGAAGAATGAATCAATTGTTGTGGCTGTAATTGTCTTGATATAGAATTAAATGTATTTTCATAAAAAATAGCATCTCTTGATTCAATAACAATAGTAATTGAAATTGAACATTTGGTTCAATTACCATGAACCTATATGCCTTGCTATTATGTGCATATCCTATAACTATGCATTCAATTCTTCTTTCACCTAACTTTTTACGTTTAGGTGTTGGAACTTTGACAATAGCTCTACAACCCCAAACATTCAAATAATTAAGGTTTGGTTTCCTTTTCTGCCATTGTTCATAATGGGTTATTTTAGTTTCCTTATTAGGAACTCTATTCAATATATGACAAGCTGTTAGAACAGCTTCTCCTCAAAAACCTTGTCCAAGACCTCAATATGATAATATTGAATTTACCATTTCAGTCAAGACTCTATTTTTCCTTTCAACTACTCCATTTTGTTGTGGTGTGTAAGGGGCTGAAACTTGATCGACAATCCTAGTGGATTCAGAATAACTTGGATTATAGTATTCTCCGCCTCTACCCGATCTTAAGCACTTGATAAATGATTCACACTAAAATTCAACTTCAGATTTATAAATTTTAAATTTATCAAGCGCTTCATTTTTTGAATGCAATAAATATACATAATAATATCTAGAACAATCATCAATAAAAGTAACAAAATATTTCTTTCCACCTAATGTAGGAGTATTATGCATGTCACATAAATCACTATATATCAAATCAAGCAATTTTATTTTTCTTTTAACCTTAGGGAAAGGGTTTCTTGTAATTTTAGTCAACATACATGTATTGCATTTTTCAATATTATTATTAAAAATAGGAATTAAATCTAACTTATACATGTCATTCAATTTCCTATAATTCAAATGACCTAATTTATAATGCCATAAACAAAAAAAGATTCAACCATATAAGCATAAATAGTATTTTTATTCTTATTAATAATATTCAGTTTGAACATACACTCATACATATACCATTTCCCTACAAAAATTCCTCCCTTAGATAAAATAAACTTATTTGCCTCAAAAACAAGTTTGAAACCAAACTTATTTAACAGACTTCCAAACACTAAATTCTTTCTTTCTAACTTCTGGTACATAATATACATCATTTAAGGTTAAAACCTTTCCAGAAGTGACTTGTAGTTTAACAGACCCTTTGCCTTTGATTGCTGCGGTGGAAGAATTTCCCATGTACAAGACATTGTCATTTTCACATTGTGTGAACTTTGTGAACATGCTTTTGTTTTTGCACACATGTTTGATTGCTCCGAAATCAATCCACTGTGTATTATCATCTTGTGCCATATTAATTTCAGATATCATTGCAACGAAATTTTCGTTATTATCAGCCTTAGAAGATTTCTTTTTCAAAAATCGACATTCATTCTTGAAATGTCCCAACTTACCACAATGATAACATGAGCCCATTTTGTTTCTTTTTGAACTTAGGTGCTCTATCAGTCTGTTTGAACTTTCTTTTGAATGTTTTAGTAGTCTGTACTTCCTCTGTAACATGCACTGTGGTATTTTCAGAATTTAGATTCTAATCTTACTTTCGATATTCTTCTTTAATACGAAGATAATTTGCTAAAGCCTCAAGAAATATTTCTTCTTTTTTATGTTTTAGACTTCTTTTAAAGTCTTTCTGAGATGGAGGAAGTTTGTCTATTATGGAGGATATAACAATCATTTCATTCATTTTTATATCATATTGTTTGAATTGATTCAGCATCTTTTCAATATCACGGAATTGTTCCATAACTGAACGACCATCAACCATTTGATAATTATTGAAACGGCTGACAAGAAATGTCTTACTTGTAACATCTTTGGTCATGTATCTTGTCTCCAATTTGTCCCATAATTCTTTAGCGGTGACCTCGTTTTGGTAGGTGTCGAACAAACTATCAGATAAACCATTCAATATGTGGCCTATGCACATGTAATCAGCATTGTCCCATTTTTGTCTTTCTCGAGTTGCAGCAACAGATTCACTTTCATTCTCTTCATGTCTTGGAGTATCCAAAACATAAGCAATCTTTAAAGTTGATAATAAGAAGTGCATCTTTTTCTGCCATCGTCGAAAATTGCCACAATCAAAACGATCAAGTTTGACAAAATTGGAAGCCAACTCCCTTAATGTTCCACTTTCATGAGTTGTGGTAGTCATCATGAATATAACCTTAAAATTCTTAGTACAAATCTCCGGTGAGGAAAATCTCGAACACTCGAACAGAACTGAAACAGAAGAAGAAATATGACAAGGCTCCAAGGCGTGTATCAAACCACTATCTTTAAGGTTATATTCGCCTCCACCTATCTTTGGTGTGCAAACGAGTTCCAAGCAAATTAACCTCGAGGATACAATGAAGCCAATGACTATTAGCATCTTGCACGTACGAGAATAACCCACTACACACTAAGCAATGTATGACAAAAAACTCAATTTCTATAAAAGATTTCTGCAGTAATACTTTATAGAATAATTTAATAATATCAGAAAATGAATGAAGAAAAGAAATAATCTTAGAATTTGTTGGTATGATTTCCAAATAAAATCTCATTCCTATTTATAGGAATTTTCATGTCTCTTCATAGAGACATCTTTCATCAATAGGTGTCTTTTTGAATAATAATGTCTTTAAAATAAACACATAATTATTCATTTAATTATAACTATTCAAATAATATTATTTAAATAGTTATAATTATTTTTCAAAAAATCAAATAACATAATCTTTTGATTAATTACACCCATTCATTTATAGTTATTGGAACACTATAAATATTTGAAAATGTTCCAACAATATCCACTCTTGATTTTCATTTGTGGGCAAGATTAACACTCCTACCTCCTGTAGCATATCTCTTGTGATGCTGCAATCTCAAAATAAGTGGGTTGTCGTTTCATCTTCTTCTCCAAAAACTGGACAGAGGGCAGTGGTCCTTAATCTTAAATTACATAGCCTAGACAAATAGTTATTTGCAATTCTCCATAGGTTGATCTTGATCTTGCTGGGGACATTGAGGCTTCAAAGTTTTGTATAATAATTTTCCATAGCAGTCATTTGTGTTATGTATTCATTCCCCAACAAGAGTTGTTATTCTGTAAGCCTCCATCAGTAACTGCTTCTAGCTGTGTAAATTCTCGACTTATCGCCTTACCAAGCTAGTACATTTGGTTGAGAGGAATTTACCTGCGGGATGGATACAATTTGCTTAACCTGTTATTCACTAAACAACCTGTTTAATGTATTAAAATTCCAGCACCTTAAGTCCTCATTTGTAAGATCCCCAACCATTATGTATCTCCAATTTATATTCAGACCTTTTGTCTTTCTTTCTTCAGGGTATGCAAGCCATGAGTCATTTCATATGTTAACTATTTTAATATCCCCGATCCGCTACCCAATGCCTTTTTCCAGAATGTCTCAGGCGCGTCAAATGCTTCGCCAGGTAAATGAGGGGTAAAACCTAAACCTTCCCTCATGAAATCGCTCCTCAGATAGTATTTACTTTTCATTACTTGAGCCAATAGGCTGGTGGGATTGGTAATCAACTTTCACCCTTGTTTTGATAACAAAGCCTTATTAAACATTGAAAGATTTTTGAAACCAATACACTCTTGCGCCTTTGGGGTGCATAATGATTTCCAATTACACCAATTAATTTCGTGATTAGTTCTTAGGTTGCTCCACCAAAATTTGCATAATAAAACTTCTAACTCTCGACATATTGAAATTGCAAATTGAAACACTGTATTGTGTAGATTGGGATAGCCTGTAAAATAGATTTAATAAAAACATCTTTCCCTTCTATTGATAGATTACATATACTCTAACTTTTTATTTTCGTCAAAAATCTCTCCTTGATTTCAACAAAAGCATTCTTTTTACGTCATCCTACCATTGTTGGTAACCCTAGGTATTTTTCCGGATTAATGGCATTTCTAACTCCTAAATCTTCTCCTAATTACAACTTGCTTTCTTTATTGATATTGTTGCTAAAATATATTAAGGATTTATCGAAGTTTACCATTTGTATAGAAATCCTTTCATATTCATTCACCATTGCCTTTGTTTCCAAGATTCCTTCTTTAGTTTCCCTTCAAAATAGAATGCTATCGTTAGCAAAGAATAAGTGGGTTATTGATAGTCCCCCTCTTCCCACCTTCACTTCATCAATTTTCCTTTCTCTCTTGGTATGTTAAGCAGCTTTGAAAATCCTTCTACACAAATGATAAATAAATATGGGCTTAGTGGGTCTTCTTGTCTTAAGCCTCTTGAGGGTTTGAACTCGGCTCATTTTCCTTCATTGAGCACCGTCATATAAGAAACATTGTTAACACATCGCATAATTAAATTTATCTATGCTTCACAAAAGCCAAAACCTCTCATCATTTTTTCCACGAATTTCCATTCAACCCTTTCATAAGCCTTGCTCATGTCTAATTTTAGAGCAAAAAAATCCCTTACTTCATCTTCTCTTTTTAGATGAATGCAATAATTCATATGCCACAAGGATATTGTCAGTAATTTTTCCTCCTGGCACAAAAGCTCATTGAGTTTCTTTAATACAGTAATTAAGGGCATTCCTGAATCTGTTAATAATTGCTTTTGATATTACCTTAAATGGGACATTACAAATACTAATAGGTCAAAATTGCCCCATATTTCTAGGCACCAAAACTTTAGGAATGAGAACGATATTTATCTTGTTCACTTCTCCAATTTATTTATGATTATTTAAAATTTCTAAGCAAAACTTTGTTACATCTTTTTCCACTATGTGCCAAATTTTTTTTATAAAAGAAAGCGGGAAAATCATCCTTCCCTAAGGCTTTTAGGGGAGCCATAGATTTAACACTTCTATCAACTCTTCTTTTTTGAAATTGGTAGAAAGTTTCTCGTTCAAACTATTAGGGATGCATGGTTGGATTTTCATTAGAAGATTTTTACAACTATGGGCTGTTTTAGATGAGAATAGGTCCATAAAGTACCTTATTGCAAGCCCAATTAATTCCTTCTCCCCTTCGACCCACCTTCAATTTTTGTCTTCAAGCCCCTTCACTAAATTTCTTTTCTTATGTTTGACTTGCAAACTTATGGAAGAAAAATGTATTGGGATCACCCATCCTAAGCTAGTTTGCTCGCACTTGTTGCTTCCAATAAATTTCTTCTTTGTTAGCTTCCATGTTTAGTGTCAGTTTAACTTCTGTAATCTCTGCCAAGTGATCATCATCTGAATCTTCTTCATTTAGATGGTTTAGTCTTAGGGTCAACTTCTCTTTTTGTTTATGTTTCTTCCCTCTATTCATTATAGACAATTTTTTTAAGGATCGTCCTAGTAACTCAAGTTTTCCCAGAAGTTCCATGTTCCTCGAATTCCAAACAGTCTTAACTCGCTTCTCAAAATCTGTTTATACTGCCCAATCTACATTAGAATAGAACGATGCCTCTCTTCATAAACCATCTGCCCTTCGATTCCCTAAAGTATCTAAAAAAAGGACAATGATCTGAAAAACTATGGTTAAGATGTTGTAATGAATAATTTGGAAAAAGTGTCCGCCATTCCCTATTGGCCACACCTCTATCCAACCTTTATCGTATATTATTTATAGCCAATTGGCCTCTCTCCTACATAAACCAATGGCCTGAGAAACCTAAGTCGCTTAAATCACACTCCTATAGTGTATCCCTGAATGCTGTCCTTTGCCTTTCTTCTTGTTGTGACGCCCCAAATTGCTAAAATTTAGTTTTGTTGGGTTTTTCCATGTGATGTGTACTGATTAGTGGTTAAACGCTTGGTGTATCCATTTAAGGTTTTGTGTTCGAGCCTCCGTATACATAAGGAATGTTTTTATTCTTTTTGTCAATGTGGTTGATGGGTTTTAATTAAATTTAAACTCTTTTCAGATAATTTTTAGGTAGTGGCATTAATTTTGCTGCCTATGTTTAGTAAATAAACTTGATATGGTTATTTTGTTTAAAAACAAACAAATCCATATTTTTTTCCACCCACATTCACGCCGTCACTTTAATTTTCTTGTTATTGCCTTTTGCTCAATCTTTTCTTTATTTTATTTTTCTTTTAATATTTTGGTTCCCCATTCTGCCATTATTTCTCCTTTTGTTATTGCGGCCTCATTACTCATTTGCTATGGTTACAGTTATTCTTAAGCCTATTTGTATTATTTAGTTTTCACTTCGTGAAGGTAATGTTCGTTTGTCCTTATTTGTTCTTTTAATTTGAATTGTTGTGGGTAGTTTTTTGGAAGTCTGCATTTTTGGGTTTTTATGTATCGTATTAAATTAATTGAATCATTTTAGGAGAAAGTGGTGAGTCTGTAACAACTCCTTTTTAGTCAAATCGGAACAGTGGTTTCGGAACCACAAATTCAAGGTCGAAATAATTATTTTATTATTGTTTTAATGTTTATAGCATAATAGTATGTGTGAAAGTTTTGTTCAGAAATTTTAATGTTTGAATGTTTAATTTGATAAAAAGGACTACATCGCGTAAAGCGTAAAACTTGTGTGCTATTAGTTATATGTGTCTAATAGCTATAGAATATTAAAGTAAATGTTCTTATGTGGTTATTAACCCATTTGTGAGATAGTGGATGTAAGTGGAGTGGTATTTGGCGTAGTTATTAAATATTTTTAAGGTTAAAATTGGTATTTGTAATTAATGTATAATTAAATAAAACAAATGAAATTATTCTTTCATTCATCTTCTCGAAACTGAAAACTAGGGCTAAGGGAAGCCATTTTTGGTATTCAACCATTAGGCCACTTCATTGCTTAATTGTAAGTCCGTTTTTGTCCCCTTTTTAATGATTTCTATATTTTTTAGATCGTTGCAACTAGGTCTAGCTAGCCTAGGGACTATTCTGCAAAATTTTTAAAGGTTTAGGATGTTTTCATTGATGAATATGTATGAGTTTTGATGACTGATGATAGATTTTGAATGTTTGTTGATAGTTAAACAAGTTTTGTTAAATGATTTTTGGTAAAAATGTAAATTAGGGATTAACTTGTGAAATGTGGAAACTTTATGGTTAAAATGTGAAATAAATGAAAAATATAGGCTACTAGGGGCATAATAGTAAATCGGCTAGCATGGGTTTATTTTGAATTTCATTAATTTGGGATTTTATGAAATAAGGACTAAATTGTGAAAAATGTGAAATATTAGCGGCAAAAGTGTAAATTTTCTTAAATGTGAATTTTGGATTAAATTGAATTGAGAGATAATTAAATAGTTAATTTTGATTATATTTAGATCAAGAAAAATAAAGATCGATGGAAAAACAAAGTTTCAGATTAATTGGTCTATTTCATCTTTTTTACGTCCGAGGTAAGTTCGTATATTATAAGTTTTGATACAAATGTATTTCATATGCTTTGATATTGCATAAATTGTTAATACAAGACTATGGATATGATCGATAGTGATTTGACGACGATTCGACATTCGAAATCCCAGTAGAACCTTAGGAATAGTTTAAGATACTAGTGACATGTCATTAGAGGATACACTGAGTTGGCTTCAGGTCATGATATTAGCACTTTAGGTGCGAGTTATACCGATTTGGCTTCGGGCCATGAATATCAGCTGATTTGGCTTCGGGCCATAATATCAGTATATCGGATATAAGCTACATTGATTTAGCTTCGAGCCATGATTAGGTACTTAGTGTGTGAGACTCTTGAGTATCTGACTTCTATTCTGAATGGTTCACTGGGTAAACAAAAGATGTGATTGAGTATAAGAATGATATGATATGGTACGGGTAAGTATGTGACATATATAAGCTTTGGTGTGAAGAAACTTGTAAAAAATGTGATTAATATCATAATTGTATATATGAAAGGTTTGTTAGCTAATATATGCTAAATGTTAATATATTCAAATTGTTGATTTATAATCTTGAGATTGAATTAAGTTTATGGTATATGAGCTTACTAAGCTTTATAGCTTACTTTGTTTATTTTTCCGTGTTTTATAGTGTTATCAAGCTAGCTCGGATTCAGGAATCGTCAGGGATTGTCAGAGATTGCTTCACACTATCCACCTATCACTTGGTACCTATGAACTTTGGTATTTTAAGTATATGGAATGTATAGAGACTTGGTCTTTTTGGTATATGTATTTTGGCTGTTTGTGTTGGCTTGTAGATATTAAGTTTGGTTATGTGTTTAGCCATGAGAGTTGGCCTATTTTGTCTAAGATGGTGATGTATATATATACATGTGTTAATACTCTTTATTGATGAGTTCCTAATTACTTGTGATAGGTAATAAGGTTGTTAAATGGTTGATATTAGATATGAATTATGCTTGTGAGTTGGTGCAAAATGATGTATGTTTGGAAAAAGGTTAGTTAGTTGATTTGTATATATGTTTTTGGTATGTGTTGAAGGAGTAAAACATGAGTTTATAAGCATGTTGGTTGTTAGTATTGGAAATGCTATGATTTAGCTTTGACCGTGGTTAAGTTAGATGTTCATTTATGTAATGAATTTGTACTATTTGGTTGTGTATTAGGTGGAAAATTAGCTTGGTAAATATCCTATTTTTGTCCTCACGAGCAGAGACACGGACGTGTGTCTCAGTCGTGTGTGACTCATGATTATGTTGCATGACCGTGTGTCCCCTGGTGTGGATTTAGAAACCAAGTCAGTCTGCTCCACACAGCCTCACACACGAGCGTGTGACTTGGCCGTGTGGCATAAGTCAGTATACCCTACAGGTTTGGCATGGCCTAGCACACGGCCTGGCAAACAGGTGTGTATGGCCACTTCGAAGGGCACACGGGCTAGACATACGGGCGTGTGGTTGGCCGTGTGAGAGACACTGCAGGGGCACATGGACATGTGACCCCTGTAGTTTGGAAATTTTTTTAAGTTCAGTAAAAATTTCTTGAGCTATTGGTTTAGTCCCAAACCACTCCTAAAGTATGTTTAGGGCCTCACAGGCTCATAATAAGGACAATGTGATTGTATTTGATTGGAATTACATTTGGTTGATGATTTTTTATTCGAATTGAATGGTTGTTTAAGTTGTAAGTCTGGTAACACTCTGTAACCCTATTTCGGTGTTGAATACAAGTAAGGGGTGTTACAGAGTCGGTTACGTCCCTTCAACAATTTGAATCGCTTGATTCTTGTTCTTTCTTCGGTAAGGGTTCAATTGTGTTTTGGGGATTGATTAAAGGCGTTGTGTGTTATACGTTTATTTAATTTAATTTTGTGAATCATCGCTAATTTGACGAATTGAATTCTGTTTTTAGGTCTTTGAAGTGTTGTGGGTGCATTCATATAAAAATTGGACCAAGTGTGTAACACTAATCACGAAAAATAGTGACTAATGAAAGTTGAAAAATTATTTTGTCGGCACTACACAGCCGTGTGGACAAACCGTGTGTCATCTAGGTTAATTGGGTCGTGTGGACCACACGAGCATGTGGGTCATACGGGCATGTGTGAGGCCATGTGGGTCACATGAGCTGGCCATTTCGGTCGTGTAGGCCCAAAATTCAAAATTTTTCCCTAGGGCCTGAGACGTCGTCCCGATTGACCGTCAGCCTTTTTTTAGGGTCAGTATGTGACTAATTGTATTGTAAAACATGGAATCTGTCATTTGCTAGTGTAATTTATGCTATATGTAAGTGCATTTGAGATGTCATATGATAAATAAACCTGAAAAATGTTATGTATATAATTTGTATCTGATTTGCCATGCATGTAAAACTGCAACATGTATGATTTCTGCTATGATTATATATGTTTCTTGGATGGGATATATTATGTGGAGGAAGTGTACTGTGAGTAGCGATATATCACCTTTTATACTAGCAGCACAACTACAATTATTTTGCAAGTGTCTCAAACAACATTAAGTGGTGTATAGCGTTAGATGAGTGTTCTATACCCCATATGGTGTGTTGGGATGGTTGGAGATGATATGTAGCAAATGGGCGTAGGAAAATATATTTGTATCTGTACTATTCTATTAAAACTCTATTACTGATAAATTTGTCTGATAGGCATCAACTATTTTATGTTATTCGTTATACATTGAGTTTCAAAAACTCACTATCTATTTGACTGATATTTTAAGGTAATCCTCAAACTTAGGCGGATCGGTGTAATCGGGAGCTTGGTTAATGTCATATTTTCTTAAATATGATTTATTTAAATTTTGATATTTAAGTTTTGTAAATTTTGAAATCTCTGGACTTTTTGGATTGTTTTAGATTTTTAACTTTAATTCCGCAATTTGCTGAGTACTATTCAAATGTTTTAGTCCACAAAATTTGCTTTTCTGCAAAAAATAAAAATAAAAATAAAAATAAAAAGATTTCAAACAACGAATTGTATTTTCCAAATATCACTTTTTAAGGAGTTTTTACTGCGAGAATTATAAGTTTTTAGAAAATATAAACAAACAACGTTTTCAGAAATAAATTAGACACGATATGATTTTGAATAATTTGGGGTTTTAAGGGTTTGTGACAATTATTCAAATTTACGAAACCTGGAATTTCTAACAAATTTCGTAACAACTCTAGATTTGACCATGACGTCTAGGTCGGGTTTAGGGTGTTACACTTGTGGTCTTCTTCCTCTTTTTGCAAAAGAGTATATTACTTCATTAAAATCCCCTTGACAACCCATGGTAACTGACATTATTCCTTTAGATTCCGTAGCATGTTCCATGATTCTTTATGTAAATGTTCAATTGGGGAACCATAAAATCCCATAAATCTCCTAGCCTTCATTATGTTTTTCTCATTTATTTCCACATCAATATGAGAGCTTGAGTAGCTTTTTAGATTTACTGATATATTCTCCTTCCAACCCAATGATAGACCCCCTTCGAGCCATCCACACTTATGTCAATTCCATTCTCATACCCACACTTCCTTCGTATTTTTTCCATCCTCCTTGTGCTAAAGTTAGGGCTGATACTGCCTCAACAAGTTTTGAGACATCTTACAGTTCATGGTTGCCCTAGCCCACGAACATTTCAACTTAAGGTTTTCATTGGGACCAGTCGGCTTGTTTCTCAGCGACCGCCAATAAATTATTATCAAAGTCTATTTCCATTTGTGTTACTGAATTTTCCACCATTTCTAATCTCCGTAGTCTTTTCTTCCCTTCAATCAACCCAATCAAATTTTATTCTTGATTTAATCCCTCCACCTCCATTTTGACGCAATCCATACTAGCACTGCTACTGAAATGGCTACCTGGCATCCTACATGCCTCTTTGATGCCCCTCGCAATTGAAGCCTCGTGTGTTCCTCCTCTCAAACTAAGAGTTTGGTTACCTCTTGTATACCCCGCTAACTCTTTTCCTTTATGCTTTTCGTTGTTCGATTTCCCTTTAACTAAGGCTCTTGGTTCCTTATGTAACCATCTACTTTCTGCTTGCAATGCTTTACTTGGCAGTGTTCTTAATGGACTATCCCATTCTAGGGTTACTTCTTGGGTTCCTAGAGATAATCTTAAAAGGCAAAAACTTTCTCCATGCCTTAATCTTCCACACAGGAAATATAATAAATAGAGTTTTTCTTATTGACAGATCGTATAGGTAGATTTACCTTGTCCATATATGATGCGCTTCTTTCTCTTTAAGGGGCTTCACACATCTAGCTTTACTTTTATACGCATAAATTTTTTCACGCCTCTTGTTACTATTGTAGCATCATACTCTAATAATTTTCCAATGAAATTGTCCAATTGTCTTGCCATCCTTTCTGGCATAGATCCTATTAGGAGATTATGGATTTGGACCCAAAAATTTGAAAATATTAGGGGCACTTGAATCGTATCTTCCCCTTTTTTCCAATATATGAAAAAGAATTAGATGTCTATTAAAAAACCAGGGGATCCCATCTGTTACTCTTTTGAGATCCAACTCATTAAAGAACCAAAAAAAAACCCTCTTCTCCTCGATTTCTGTTATACAAACACCTTTAATAGGGTGCCAAAGTTCAGCAAGAACATTTCTCATTGATGAAAAGTGAATCGCACTGCTTGTTAGGACCCTCCCTACCAAACAGAGATTGAAATCCTATTCACTTTCTTCTTTATCCTCTTGATCGCGGACTGGATATTCTTCCTCGTCTGTAATATTGAGATTTGCCAACTTTTCCTCCATGAGTTTTTTCAATTGAAACTGCTTATGGAACTTGGGTGTATAAATATAACTTGATTAGATTGGCTAATCGGAGGAGACTTTCCAACTCTGCTACTGTCGGCAGACGAAAAGAAACAAGAGAGAAAAATTCTTAAGACTACCTACTACATGAGCAGACATAAAAGTTGTGTTTTAAAACTTAATAAAAGGTTCAAAACAAATCAATTTTAAATTTATTTTCTTCATTTTTGAATTATTAAGACTATCTTTTAAAAGTTTGTACCAAATTAATAATTTTATCAAATTAATTTATACTTTTTTATTAACACTTGTAATTATTATTTTATAAAGAACATTAATTTTTATATTTTATAATTTAATTTAATTATTATAGATTATTTAAGTAAGATTATAATTAGAAAATTTGTTTAAACAAATCATTTTCTTTACTTTCCACAAAGAGAAAATGTTAAAATTACTTTCCTTTTCCTTTCTTTTATTAATTTTAACTATTCAAACAACAAATAAATATTTCCTTCAACTTTCTTTAACCTTCCCGTCTCTTCCTTATGTTTCCTTTATTTTTAATTATCCAAACATAGAGTTAAGATATATCATTTACACTATATTTTGATTGCATTAAAGTTAAGTTTGAGTAAGGGAAAATAAAGGGAGTTTAAATTCTCTTATTTCCCCTTTAGTTACTTTGTTTTCAATTATCCTAATTACATTTTTATCCTATTAATTTTTTACATGAGTTATTTTATAAAATGACATAATTAGAAAAAGAAATCATTATAATCAATCATTTCCTTAATTTACCACAATTTAACCAAACAAAAATTGTAAATATTCCTTTATTTTACTTTACAAATTATATCTATCCAAAGAAAATAAACATACATAATATCAGTTATTTAACCTTCATTTATTTTCCTTTATAATTATTTATCCGGACATAGGGTTAATGATAGAGTAAAAACAATAAAACTAAATCAACTTGAGAGTGATTGTGATTTATATAAACAACCTTGTTTAAATAATTTTTGAGTGTAGTATAGAAACCAAAGTTAAAATTTAACCATTCTTATAAAAGTTAAAGAAAAAATATGATGTCATGCCACTTTGTCACCTTCAAAGTCTCTCCTTTTTTCTCAAGATGTTTATATATTGTTAAAAAAAATCACTTTTAACCTTTCAACTACAAATAACTTTTTTATTCTTAAACACTTGCGTGCATACAAAGGATATGATAGTAAAATAATATAATAGCTATAACATATAAGTATGTAAATTATTTGGACTAACTAATTTCATTGTAAAAGTAAAGGGCCAAGTTATGTCAAATTAAAATATAGAGATTAAATATCAAATGTGAGCAAAGTAGAGAAATCAAAATTGTAATTTTACCATTATCCTTTTTCTTTTTTGACAAAAATTTTACCATTATCTAATAATGGCTAAAAGGGGTAATCATGTCTTTAATTAGTCCAAATAATTAACACTACTAATAATTTTCGTAGTTGATGTGGATTTTTTAAAAAACTTATTTCAACTCATCATGCCAAAATAATTTTTAAAAATAGTATTTTTTTTAAAGATTGCAATTTTTTTTATCAGAGTAGCCAATAATATTAACTATTTAAACTAAAAATTATTAAAAATAGGGATAAAATTATTATAAAAATTCAAATACAAAGATTAAATCTTAAATTTAGGCTTAATAGAGGGACCAAAAGTTATATTTGACTAATTTTCTTTAAAATGCAAAAAATGAAGAGAAAGATCAAGCACGTCTCAAGATGGGAACCTTCTTTTATATACTTCTTTTATATATTATATATAACTTATATCAATAAGATACTAAATTAACATGTAAGTCAACCAATTTTTTTAAATGCATAATTTAAAATTAAATAATTAATTAAATTATTTTAAATGTGTTGTTGACCAATCTTTATATATATAAGTA
This sequence comes from Gossypium hirsutum, assembly GCF_007990345.1. Lineage (NCBI taxonomy): Eukaryota > Viridiplantae > Streptophyta > Magnoliopsida > Malvales > Malvaceae > Gossypium > Gossypium hirsutum. The sequence goes on from NC_053433.1 coordinate 8,760,010, forward strand.
ATTAAACCAAATAAATTAAAAAAAATTCGAATGTAACATTAAAAATAAAATAAACATCGTATAAAAATACATATTTAAAATATACATTATACTAATTATTAAATTAAAAATAACACAAAACATTTTTTTTTTGTCATTTCTTCTTTTTCTTCACATTCTTCCTATTTTTCTTCTTTATCAGTCACCTCTTCTAAAAGAAAACCCCCTCGTCAAATGCTCAAACAGCAACATCTACAATGGGTTCCTTTATTTACTTTTTATAAGTATGGATGCTACTACGGTCCGCATTGGATTAATGCGATTTTAATTAAATTATAAAGTAAAATTTGAAATTTATAATACGTTTTAAGTTTATATGCATACTTCGTACATTTATAATTTAAATTTTACATTTTTATTTTTAATAATTTAGTCTCTCTATTTTTCAAATATAAAAATTTAAGTTTAATTGTTAATACCATTAAATTTGTTGGAATAACATTGCAATGGATGTAAATTTATTTTTTAATATTTTATTATATCCTTATAAGACACTTGTTAATCCCTTAACCTTACTTGCGTAGTCTAAAATTTCACTGGTAGTGTACTAAATAATTTCTCTAATTTTAATGATGTTAATAATTCTTAAAAATTACATCATATCATTTTAATCAAAATAAAATATTTAGACTAATTAATGACATTGTAAAACTTGAGGTACCAAATTATATCAAGAAATTGAAGTATAAATATTAAATCTTAAATTTAAGCGTAATATAGGGGCCAAAATTAAAACTTGACCATTATTATATCATCTATAGAAAAAATATAGTGTCATGCAACTTTGGTACGTTCATGATCATTTTTTTGCCGAGATGTTTATATATAATTAAAAAAAATCTCTTTTAACCTTTCAACTAAAAATAACAATTTTATATTAGATTCTTATCAATATATAAATGATACGACAATAAAATAATAAGTTACCTATCACATATAAGTATGTAAATTATTTGTACTAACTAATTCTATTGTAAAAATAAAAGAGCAAATCATGTTAAATTAAAATATAAAGATTAAATATTAATTTTGAGCATAACAGAGAAGTCAAAATTACAATTTTATTATTATCTTATAATAACTAAATATGAGGAAACCATGTCATTGTTTAATCCAAATAATTAACACTTTTAATAATTTTTATAGTTAATGTGGATTTTTTTTAAATGACTCATTCTAACACATCATGCCAAAATATTTTTTTGTTGGAATAATATTTTTTTTAAAAAATCACATAAAAAAATTTATTAGAGCAATCAATAATATTAATTATTTTGACTAAACATCATAAAAATAGGGATCACCTCCCTAAAGGTTATTTTTACCCAATTTTTTATAAAATGCAAAAGGAAAAAAGCTAAACACGTGTCAAGATCCTTTTATATATAAGTTGTATGAGTAAAATTTTAAATTAACATGAGAGTCAAGGTAACATCCAACCTTTTCAAATACACAGTTTAAATTAAAATTAATTAATTTTTTTAATTATAATAATAATGTAAAATTTAAATAATAGATACGAGTAGTATAACTCAAATTCAAGCCACATTTAAAACAATGAACGTCCGTAATCATCAAGCATTTAGAACAATGAACGTCCGTAATTATCAAGCGATGGAGTTGATAATCATTTAAATATATATAAGTAATTAAATGAAATGGATAAAAAAACTCTTAAAATGAAACATGAAATATAAAATAAAAACCACATAAAAAAACATCAATATTTAAATTATACATCACCAATTATTAACCTAAAAATAACACAATCGTTTCTTCTTTTTCTTCACGTTCTCCCTAATTTTCTTCTTTATCAGCCCCTTCCTCTCATTCTCAGGTAAAAAAAATATACAACTTCTCAAACGCTCAAACCTTAACATCTATTACTTTTTTTATTAGTTTACTATCACTCTTCACATATATTCAATTAATTTTTAATTAAATTATAAAGTAAATTTTGAAATTTAAAATATACTTCAACTTTCTGCACACTTCGTGTATTTAGAATTTAATCTTTATAGTTTTATTTTTAAGAATTTAATTATTTACTTTTCAAGTTTAAAAATCTAAATTCAATTGTTAACACAATTAAAACTTTATGCTAAATTCGCTAAACTGATATTTTGGATTTTTTTTAAATACTCATATAGTAACCATGTAAAAAAAAAAGACATTGCAATAGATGTGAATTTAATAGATAATTTTGAATTTGAACATAGTATAGGAACCAAAAATGAAACTTGACCATTATTATATAATCTACAGAAAAAATATGGTGTCTTGTCACTTTGCCACGTTCATAGTTTTTTTTTTGTCAAGATATTTATATATAGTTGAAAAAAATTATTTTTAATCTTTCAACTATAAATAAACTTTTTTATTCTTGAAGATTTGTTCGAATACAAATGATATCATAATAAAATAATAAAATAACTATTAGTTAAGTATAAAAATTATTTGGACAAACTAATTCTATTTTAAAATTAAAGGATTAAATTATGTCAAATTTGAATATAAATATTAAATATTAAATATTAAAAATTAAATGTGAGCATAGTAATGAAAGTGCAACTGTAACTTTACTTCACCATTATTTTACAATGATTAAAAAAGGGAGAAAAATTTATCATTAGTTAGTCCAAATAATTAGCACTATTAATAATCATCGTAGTTGATTTAGATTTTTTTAAAAAGACTTATTCTAATTCATTATCTTAATATAATTTTTGTGTTAGAATAGTATTTTAAAATAAAAATTCATGTAAATTTTTTTATCAAACTACTAAATAATATTAACTATTTGAACTAAACATTATATATATATATATAAAAGGAATGCATTATTGTAGAAATTCAAGTGTAAAGATTAAATCTTAATTTAAGTCTAATAGAGGGACCAAAAGTGATATTTTACAAGTTTTCTATAAAATGCTAAGGAAAAAAAGGAAAAGAAAATGGCGGAACACATGTCAAAGGACCTTCCTTTTATATATGCTAGTATGGTCCCACTCTCCATGTTGGGTTAATTATTTATTTGTGTTAAATTATAGAGTAAAAATATATTCCAAGTCCCTATATATTTCATACATTTAGAATTTAATGTCTTACTTTTATTTTAAAGAATTTAGCTTCTCTAATTTTCATATTTAAAATTCGCTTTCAAGTTATATATAACTGCGTATCATTTTAATAGAAAAGTTAATGATATTAACTATTTGGGCTAATTAATAATATAGTATAAAGATTAAATATAAACTCTAAGTATAATAGAAGGACCAAAACTGAAATTTTACCCATTTTTATAATGCAAAATAAAAAAGGACAAAAGAAAACAACATAGTTCATAAATGTCCTTTGGACCTTAGTTTTATATAGAGTTATATTGATAGGTCATAGATGATTAGTTTATAGATATTTATATATTGTTTTAAAATATAAATATACATAACATTGATAGGTCATAGTTTCATCTAATATGGCAACGAAATTGTATTAATTTATACAATTAAAGTCAATAAAATATAAAACATTTTATTCATACAAATTACAAAGCAAAATGGAACAAATTCTAACCAAACCAAATATATAATATAAATGAAAGTAGCAATTTTGTGTTACCTAACAATGGTAGGACCATCCAACCAAATTTGTTTCACCAATACGCTATTAGTATAGAAAGTTAGGCCACCAAACTTACAACACTCTCCCATTCCAATCAATATCAATCATTAAACTTTCAATTTTTATTTAACATTAAATTTTCAATATTTACTCCCATTTTTATTCCTAATTTATATTAGCTTTTGCCTTATTTATCAATATTCATATTATCACCGATTAATAATATTACGATACCAAAAAAATTAAAAAGTTTAGTATATAAATTAATTTAAAAAAGAAATAAACTGATAGTGAAAATTATTATTTACAATATAGATGTGCATTTTAAAATAACATAAAATAATAATGAAATTTATAGTTTGAAACTAACTAATAATAACATAGAAAATAATGTTCTATTAACCTAGTTGGCATAGATTCAAATCTCACTTTACCTATATTTTTATTAGTTTTTTTTAAATAAAAATACTAAAATATCCTTAAACAATATAACTTATTTTAATTATAAAAAGATGTTTCTGTAATTTTCCTAATCGAGTCGGTGCCCAGTTGACTTGTACCACTAACTTGATTTGGGGCTTAAATAATAATAAAAATATACAATTGATGGAGGTAATACAGTATGCATAATAAAAAATATATAAACAGATACAAATAAGCTTTGATTAAGTAATAAATTTAAAGAATTATTTATGATTTAAGTTACTCTGCCAATACATTATCCAATAAATTTGATTTATAAAATTAGTAATTATATATAATAAGTAGTATATATAGGTTAATTAATTTAGTAGAATTATGGTTATTTGTCAAAATGGTGAGGCAACTAACTCCCATCTGAGATTGCTAACCAAACTCCTGAATCACAGTAAGCAAAGCCCATATATTCTGACAATTCCTTCCTCACAATATTGTTGCTACTTTACATACTATATAATATATTTTACATTCATTCCAGCAAGTGGATGTTATATAAGATTATTATTCAATGTATTTTAAGTTTTTAAAAAATCACAAATAGAGTTTTTTCTATATCACAAATAGAGTTTTTTTCTATCATTATAAATATAATATTGGATGAGAAAAAAAAATGATATACTTTAAATTTGTATTTTTAAACTCGTTTTAATTGTTACTCTAAATAAATCTTAAAATTTTATATTTTTAATTAAATCTACTAGAAAGCACTCATCATCATTTTAAGAATGCTTATGAGATTTTTTCTATGTTTCACAATTATCATATTTATAAACTCTTTTGTATATATATTGATGATTAGAACCCTAAAATCCCCTCAACCACCAAGAAAAGTGATTGTAAAAGTGGTGAAATCTCAACCTCTATGTACAAATAAGTTGGCATGTCTCACCTCTCACTTTAGCCTACATCTTCTCTTCTAAGCTATTAATCCTAGTCTTTTTCCATTTTCCCCCATATCTACTCCTCCATTATTGTCTCTCAAGCTACTTTGCTTTCACTGTGTTTTAATCTTAATAATGATCTAAAACACCATTCCCCACTTTCCAATCTTATATAAGTTTCCTTCATCTCACCAACCCCACTTTGTCATCAACCACTTTTGGATTTCCATGGCGTTACTCTATTCTTTATGTTGTGTCTCATTTTCGGCACTGGTGATAGTCGCATTGTACGTCTCCCCGGTCGTTTCGACGTCGAGGCGAGTGTTAGGAGATTACGGTAAGCTCGAAAACGGGTTCAGGGTCACGCTCAAGCATGTTGATTCAAGCAAGAATTTAACCAAATGGGAGCGGATCCAACGTGGGATAAAGCGTGGGAATCACAGGCTGCAGAGGTTGAACGCCATGGTTTTAGCAGCCAGCGGTGATTCGGCTGAGGTTCAAGCGCCTATCGTTGCTGGGAACGGCGAGTTTCTAATGGACTTATCGATAGGGACTCCACCGAATAGTTACTCTGCGATCTTGGACACCGGAAGTGATTTAATATGGACTCAATGCAAGCCTTGTACCCAATGTTTCGATCAATCTACCCCCATCTTCGACCCGCAAAAATCTTCGACGTTCACCAAGTTGTCATGCTCGAGCGACCTATGTGAAGCACTTCCGCAATCAACATGCAGCGATGGGTCATGTGAGTATCTCTACACATACGGCGATTACTCCTCGACACAAGGGGTCATGGCAACCGAAACATTCAAATTTGACAGTGTTTCGGTTCCGAATATCGGATTCGGGTGCGGAGAAGACAATGAGGGGGACGGATTTTCGCAAGGCTCAGGCCTCGTAGGGCTGGGGCGTGGACCATTATCATTAGTTTCACAACTAAAAGAACCCAGGTTTTCATATTGCTTAACCGCCATGGATGAGACCCAGAAAAGCCTACTGTTGATGGGGTCAATAGCAAGTGCAAATGAATCATTAGGTGAAATGAGGACCACTCCATTGATACGTAACCCATCCCAACCATCTTTTTACTATCTTTCACTCCAAGGAATCACAGTGGGAAGCACTCGCTTGCCTATCAAGGAATCAACTTTTGCACTCGAAGACAACGGCAGCGGCGGTGTAATCATCGACTCCGGCACCACTATCACGTATCTCGAACAAGCTGCTTTCGGCGTGCTAAAAAAGGCATTCATCTTGGAAATGAAGCTTCCCGTTGACACTTTGAGTTCAACAGGGCTTGACCTTTGCTTCACCTTGCCATCAGGTTCAACCCAAGTTGAAGTACCTAAACTTGTATTCCATTTCGACGGGGCGGATTTGGATCTACCGGCAGAGAATTATATGATCGCGGACTCGAGCTCGCGGGTAATTTGTTTGGCGATGGGAGGCTCGAGTGGGATGTCGATCTTTGGCAACGTTCAACAGCAGAATATGTTGGTTGTTCACGATCTGGAGAAGGGAACTGTGTCCTTCATTCAAACACAATGCCAAAATATATGAACTTATTCATGGCATTAATTTTCGTTTGTGTGTTAAATTGTCACTTTTTTTTTCTTATAATTTGTTACAATTTCATATACACAGATGTAGATTAATGTTAAAAATAAATTCAATGGTTCTTGTTTGAATTTGTTTATTTTAGTCATCGACTAGATAATAAACAAAAATCATACAATAAATAATTTTAAAGCTTAAGTCGATTGAGTCTTAATTTTATTGGCATATGGGTTCGAGTACACTGAAACGCATTATCATTTTATTTATTAGTTAGGAAGAGGTTATACTTTCTTATAATATTATGTAAATATATATATAATCAAAAGTTATAATGAAATTATTCAAAAATAAAATTTTAAAGCTTAAACTAAATAATATTAAATTTTTATTAAATTTCTAAATTTTTCTTTTCGATATTTTTATTTATTTATTATAATTTTGAATCAGAGAAAAGAGTTGTAATTATATTGCATTATAGTGTGATCATGATGGAAGTTTTTGTAATAATATTTCTTATTTTTTTCCTGTAAGTATTTAAACAACCTTCTTTGATTAAAGTAAATTTGATTTATTATATTATAATATGAAACGGCTTGGAGAGGGTAGGGGTAGGGATAGAGATAGAAGAATTGAAAAGTGAGGATGCACTTATTTTACCTTTTAAAAATTTTCTCATGTTTTTTGTGTGTATATTAAGCTGACATGTTCTAGAATGCCAGTCTTAATTACAGTCTTATATTAAATTAAAGCAGAAAAAGGTTAGAAAACTCAGTTTATCCCATGGCAATAAAACTGGCAGTTGCAAAAAGTAATACTAAATCTAAATCATTAGTTCATGTTCCTATATAATAAATGATGACAAGAAAATAATTATACTAGTACTACCAAATTAATTTTTTTTTTTCTCATCCCATTACTTATTCTATATAATAAACATAAGGTTGAATTCTACTATTAGTCCTTATATTTTATAGAAGTTGCTATTCCATCCTTGTATTTTAGTTTGGTCATTTTTAATATTTTCATTTATTAAATTTTAAAATTTCAATTCTCATCAAATGATAATAATTAAATTCATTAAGTTATGCTATTTTCAAAATCTGATGCAACAAATATATTATCAAATGTGTAATGTCATGTCAGCTTTTTTCTACATATTACTTACTAAAAAACCAATTAATGTTGAAGTTACTTACCATGCTTCAAAGACTTAAGTCTGTCTTGAAGATGCTCAATACTGAGGCTTTTGGTAATATTTCTGCTTGAGTTAAGTCCAACGCTATGGAGTTGGAAAGCTTGTAGCTTGCTTTGTTGCAGGGTGATCTAGCTAGAGTTGGTCATATTGATCAGGTGAGAGCTGATCTTTTAGTTTTGCAAGAAGTTGAAGCATTTTTTTCGGCAAAAAGGTCGAGTGCAGTGGTTTAGGAAGGGGAATTAAAACACTAAATTTTTTCATAGTACTATTGCAGTTAAGAGGAAAGCATATTGTTACTTCTCTTTTTGATGTAGCTAGTAACCTGTTGGAATCTTTTGATCAAATTTCTATAAAGATTTTGATGTTTTATCAAAATCTTTCGGTGTAGTTAATACCAATGTTGTTGAGTGCCCAGATTCTTTGCTTCAAGAATTACTGCCTAAACCGACTGATGGCGCTGATTATATGTTGACTAGTTCTATTACCAATGAGGAGATAAGGACAACTATTCTTGGGTAGGGGAAAGAGAAAGCCCCTAGTCCTGACGGTTTCACAACTTTCTTCTTCAAATCAGCATGGGGTATAGTGGGGCCTGATTTTCTTGAGATTATTTAGTATTTTTTTGCATCCTCCACTTTATTACTTGTCTTTAATGCTAATTCAATTTCCTTAGTTCCCAAGTGTGATAATCTTGGCCATGTGAAAGATTTTCGGTCAATTTCTTGTTGCAGTTCAGTTTATAAGTGGATAACCAAGGTTTTGGTTTATTTAATAACTCATTTTTCTTTTTTTTTTCTTGTTTTGATCATTAATAGTTAGAGTGCCTTTGTTAAGGGTCATAGTATAATTGATAATACCATGTTGGCCCATGAGCTAATGTGAGGGTAAGGTAGAAGGCATATTTCTCCTAGATGTGCCTTGAAGGTTGATCTTCAAAAGGCGTTTGATTCTTTACATTGGGGTTTTTTTCTTTCAATGCGTAGAGCTCAAGGGTTCCTTGAAAAGTTTTTAAAGTGGATTGAAGTTTGCTTAACTACTCCCCAGTTCCCTGTCTCTCTTAATGAAAGGCTTGTGGGGTTCTTTCGTAGGAGGATAGGCATTAGGCAGGGACATTCTCTCTTTCCCTACCTCTTTGTGCTTGCAATGGATGTGTTATCCAGGTTATTGGATGTGTTATCCAGGTTATTGGATGTTGCTGCCACAAATGCTCTCTTTAAGTATCATCCTAAGTGTCTTCGAGTGTGGTTGACTCATCTTATATTTGTTGATGATCTTTTTTTTTCTAAGGGTACTACTGATTTGTTGGCTGGTGTTTATTGTGTTCTTGAACAGTTTTACTTTATTTCTAGGTTGTAACTCAACGCCTCCAAAAGTGAATTATTTGTTATTGGGGTGCCTCAAGAGGAGCTGAATCTTATGACTTATTGCACAGGGTTTAAAATTGGTAGGTTGCCAATGAGGTGGTATTCTTCTTGTTTCTTAGAAGATGTCTTAGTCTACCTGTGTTGTTTTAACCAATAGCATTCTGGACATGATTCAAAGGTCGCCTACTAAGCACTTGAGTTATGCTGGTAGGTTGCAACTCATTAAAGTTGTGATCTTTAGTATGCCAACCTATTGGAGCCGTCAATTTCTAATGCCTAAGAGTGTTTTCAAGAAGGTTTGTCAATTCTGTCTTAGCTTCTTTTAAAAAGATAATGTTGGCTTAGGTCGAGGGGCTTATGTTTGTTGGAAGGCGATTTGTTTGCCTAAACTTGAGGGGGGACTTGAGACTAAAAAATGTGGTAAAATGTATTTAAGCTTGCATTTTGCAACTTATCTGTGCCTTGCTTGCAAGAGACAGGTCTCTTTGGATCGCTTAGGTTAATGAATATGTGTTAAAAGGTAGGAGTTTTCTAGATGTGGCTCTTACTTCGATGAGTAGCTGGAATTGTGATCTACCACAATTTGTTGTTGCAAATTAGACTATTTTTGGCACTTAATGAGCTTTATTTGAAGTCATTTTATGTTATTTTGTTTCGTTTTCCATTTTAGTAGCTTAGATTTAATTATTAGCAATATAAGGATTTTTACACAATTTTTAGCAATGTAATAACCTGACGGGCCAATACGGGCCTATTGAAGGACTAACAAGTCGATTTAGTATGCAGGACACTATTTTCAAGCTAAGAATACAAAGGACGATTGCAACGTCGTGACTAGATCTATTCATGGGCCGAGCCATCTGGCTTGGCCCGAAAGCCTGCTAAAAAAATGAGAGGCTTTGGATAAAAATATTGGCCTGAAAAATAAGGTTTGGCAAAAAAAAGGTCTTTTTAGAAAATGGGTCAGGCCTCGGGGAAAGCTTTTTTGGCCCAAGCTCGGCCTGCCCGACCCGAATATGCAAAAGAAAATTTGTTGGTTTTTTACTGTTTTTTGTTGTTGTTTTTTTTACTGTTTTGTTGCTATTTTCTTATTGTTTTTTTACTATTTTGCTACCATTTCACTATTATGTTGCTATTATTTTATTGTTATTGTTCGGATATGGTATAACTCTTATTTTCTTATTAATTTTGTTACTATTTTAGAGGCATTTGCTTGTTAAGTTGCATCGATCTTAGTATTATTTAAGTATACATATTTTTTTATTTATTTTCAATTTGTTGTGAAATATTTATTTTAATATTTTTAGTATTTTTGATGTATTATATTTGTTTAAAAATTTATATAAAAAATAATATAAACAAATTAATACGGGCGGGCCGAAATTAGATTATAGAAGTCAACAAGAGTTTGGAATCAAAGACGATGAAGAATTTAATGTTGGGAAATGTGTCCATATTGCAGTAAACATGTAACTGTTTTCTATTTATTTGAACGATAAATGAATAAATAAATTTAATTTCACATTTCACTATTATTTCTTTTGTATTTATGTCTTTTATATTTTGCATGCATAGTGAAATTGTGACAAGAAAATATTAGCTCATTGATTGTCTAATGTTCAAACTGAAGATAAGTGACATTGTAAAGAACGTTTACATTTCAAGAAAGACAACTTACTTCAGTAGAAAATCTAAATGATTTTGTAATCCCATAATCCTGTAAAAGAATCAAAGTGAGCATTTGATTCAAATACTGAGAAAGATTATTATGTCGTCTATAATTCCAATTGGGGAGATGGCTAGTCTTGGCTATCGAAGCAGTTGACTCCATAAATAGAGATATAGATGTATTCATTGGTAGAATGATACATTAGACTGGACCTAAGATGAATTAATTCTGAATTCGTTTGTGAATTAATTCACTTGTGGCTTTCATTGTGTGGTTTACCTAAATCCTAAGTTAGTCGCTGACCATGCATATGCAACTCATGTGCTTTGATATAAGTGGAGGCTTATGCTCTAAAGATGATTGAGCCCATAGCCGGTATGTTGGGTACATGACTTGTGTATGGCATGGCTTTACTAGCAACAGTGGAATTTATAGCTCAATTAAAGAGTTAATGATACATTGTGTGGATTAATAAATATGGAATGTAGCCACGGGTTGCTTATTCTCAAATGAGTAATTTATCACAGTCATTTGTTGACAGTGATCATATTAATCATTAAGAAGACACAATGGTGAAAATGAGATAAAATAGGATTGTATTGAGTGAACATATTTAATTCAAAGGAATCAAGGATATCATGTGAGGGTAACACACACATGATGAAGTCATTGGATAAAAACAGTTGGATGATTTTTTTTGTAAAGAGTATATAATAAGGAGTTTTCAATCATGGTACTTCTTATGGACTGACTCCATGATTAAGTAATTGCGAATTACCGGAATGATGCTTCTGGACATAATTGCAATCATTAGAGCCTAATTGTATATTCGATGCTTCTACATTTGAATAAGAAGAAAATTTTACGACTTTAAGAATAATTTAATTGAGTCGATTTATTCGATGTGGAATTAAATTAGGTGGTCGTAAGAATTTTTCAACTAGAACATTTGATTAAAGAATTTTCTTTAAAAATTAATTTGGAAAATCTAAGTGATTTTTGGAAAAATTAATTTTGATCAAGTAAAATTAAATTAAATTAATAAAATCAATTAAAATTAATATAATATTTTTGGAAGTTAATTTTCAAGTTAGACAATTGGCCCAATGGGTAATTGAACTTGAAAATTGGACCTAATATCGTAAATTGGGCCCGGGAGCCCAAAAGCTAAGACTAAGATCCAAAAACTGGTCAAACCGGGCTTGGTATGTGAAATCGGGTCAACGGTCCAATCGATGGCTAGATCAGATATTGGGATAAAATCTTGTGCGCATTTTATATATTGCATGTTTCGGTTACGGAACTGATTAATTGATTAAGTAATTGTTCATCTAAAATTGAGTGTTTATTCAAGAGTACTTAGTATGTTAGGGATTGATGCCCCTAGTAGAATATCTAGACAGGTGAGGCTGAGAGGGTATGCTTTCGAGTATAACTTGTGCCAAGTGGTGAGACCGAATAGGTATCATTATTCCTAGGAAGAGAACGAGAGGGTGACTTAGGTAGTAATCCTTAGTGAAGATGATACCGAAAGGTTAGTCTTAGCTAAGGGTGGTAAATAACTCAATTGAAGGTAATTAGAGATTTAATTGATAATTACGGACTTAATCAATTATAGATTGGGAACTCGCATCATTGACACTAGGAATAGGAAATTCCATTAGGATATCTTAGGTTAGTTAAATTCCATTAGGTTATGTTTGGTTAATTAATTTAATTAGTTTAAATTCTGCATTAACACTACTAATTTGTGACTCAATTAGATTAGTAATTATTTTTGTAATTAATTTAATAATAAATTTCCTCAATCCGCAATCCCTTGGGTACAATTCTTAAAATACTTTCCAAGTGTTTCGTTGTATACAAACTATATTACAATTTGACCCGATACTTGTAGATATCGTTGCTTTATTTTATATCTTTTTGTTGTAGTATTTCCAGCCCAAACGTTCGCATGTTTGGCGGTGATCAAACTGGCAAAGGATGCTTAAGTTAAAGCCTCTAGTTGCTGTCACTTCTTAATGGTTTGCTAATGCTAAAGTGAGTGCTTCTCGATTGTGGGAGGCAATTAGAACTTGTGGTATGAAGGTGGAGTGATAGCATTTGCTATAGTTCCCTTTGCATATTCCCAAGCACTCTCTTATTGCTTGGATGGTCATTCTCAATAAGCTCCCTACTCAGTACTGCTTACTTGATTTAGGGATTTCTTTTGATACTGTTGCTTTTCTATGTGAATGCTACAAAGATGCATCGTCAAATTTTTTTTGTGTTCAGTTGATAAACCGTAATTTATACATATTTTTACCCCATGTTTAACGCATTTTATGGATGATTTCCCATTAGAATTGGTGAATTCGATGCTCCTAATGCTTTAATTTCATGTTTTATACTTAGGAGATCATAGGAGAGAATGGGCCAAAGTATGAATTCAACACGGCCTGGACCTCCTCACACGGGCAAACCACACGGCTGTGTCAATTTGGCAGATTCAAAGCACGACTCACACGGGCGTGTCCCTGCCGAGCCCAAGTTGAGTCCAATTCAGAAAATGCCAATTTTGAGGGCTTCTAGGCATTCAAAAGCCTATAAATACACCCTAGAGGAGGAAAGTAAGGGACACACAAAGAGGAAGGAATGAATTACTCGAAGAAAGCTGATTGATCCATCTCAGAAGTCGGTTTCATCATCAAGACTGGATATCTCCCCTCAACTTCCCTTCAGGAGTTTTGGGTTTTCTTTATGTTTTGTATTTGTTATTCTTCTGAGATGTTTTCCTTTTTAGTTATGAACTGAATCCCCTAAATACCTAAGGGGAATGAAACTTAAGACGAATCTTGTTATTATTTTCTGAATTGTATGATAAATATTTAACTTGTTCTTAATTCTTGTTTTGATATCCCAGGATACTGATTTAAGATAAGCTTTTATTCATAGGAGGAATAGACCCTGTGTAAGAGTACATTTGATTGTGTGCCTAGAGATAGGGTGACAAGATTTTGCTCGATTAAGGTGAAACCTAATAGGGGGATCCATAAATCGAGTTAATGCAACCCAAGAGTGTTAATTAGAGAAAAGTCTCAATTATTCAATCTAGGGATTAGATGTTTTAGTCTTGAATAGGGATAATAACATAACTTAGGGATCTCTGCGGAACTAGTTAAATGAATAAATTGTCTGATTCAGAGCCAGAATAACAAGTACAGTCTAGGTGGATTTTTCCTTAGATATTGTCTTAATTCAATCATTTTCCAAAAGTAATCCCCCAATTCTATTCTCTGTGAATTCTTAGATTAGTTAATTAGTTAGTTAAAACAAAACCACCTTATTTTTAGGCTAGATAATAAAAAGACAGTCCTTACTAGTACTTTTAGTTCCTTTAGGTTCGACAATCCGGTCTTGCTAAAACTATACTACTGTTCGATAGGTACACTTGCCTACATCGCGATAATAGTTAGTTTCAAGAACGATTAATTATAAATATATAAAACTTATCACACAAAATCACGCGATCAAGTTTTTGGCGCCGTTGCCAGGGAACAAGATATTAGGAACACTCAATTTTTATTACTTTAGCCATTTATTTTCCTTACAATTTAATTTAATTTAATTTTTATTATTTATTAATTTACTTTTTCTTTCTCTTGGTAGGTTTTTATAGTTTATGACTAGAATAAACCCGTCAGGACCACTACTTTTTGACGAATAAATCGATCGTACAGTTTGTAGAAACCAATGAGAAATATGGCGAAGCTTAAGATACATAGAGAACGAGTAAGAGGACGATACTTAACCGCCAACCGAAAAGATGGCTGAAAACCAAGACAATCAGCTACCTCCTATAATTGTGGTTAATCAAAATCCTACTCCATGCACTATGTATGATTATGCTAAACCTTCTTTAACAAGAACTAAATCGAGCATAGTTAGACTTGCTGTAGCTGCAAATACTTTTGAACTAAAACCTAACACTATTCAAATGATACAGTAATTTGTTCAGTTTGATGGTTTGCAGGATGAGGATCCCAACACTCATTTAGCAAACTTTTTGGAACTATGCGATACATTTAAAATTAATGGTGTTTCTGATGATGTCATTCGTCTTCGGTTATTCCCTTTTTCGTTAAGGAACAAAGCTAAACAATGGTTGAACTCGTTACCACGAGGGTCAATTATTACTTGGGAACAAATAACTGAAAAGTTTTTACTAAAATATTTTTCCACCGGCTAAAACAACTAAATTACGTAATGATATCTCTTCGTTTGTGCACATGGACTTAGAAACTCTTTACGATGCATGGGAGAGATACAAGGACTTATTGAGAATGTGCCCTCACCATGGGTTACCGCTTTGGCTTCAGGTTCAAACATTCCATAATAGCCTGAATCCTTCGACTCGACAAATGGTTGACGCAGCTGGTGGCGGAACCATCAATAATAAAACACCTGAAGATGCTTATGAGTTTATAGAGGAGATGTCACTGAATAACTATCAGTGGCAAGTCATGAGGACTAAGCCAACTAAAACAGCAGACGTTTATAACGTCGATTCAGTTACTATGCTGTCAAACCAGGTAGAACTTCTGAATAAAAAGATTGACGGTTTTCTTAGTTCTTCACAGGTTCACCTAGTAATGCAGTGCGAAGCAAGTGGAGGTGGAACAAGCCATTCGGAATACCAACCTTATGGCCATAACATGGATAACGAGCAGTTAAATTACATGGGTAATAATCCTCGATCTCAAAACAATCCATATAGTAACACTTACAATGCAGGTTGGAGGAACCATCCAAATTTCTCGTGGGGCGGTCAAGGAAATCAAAGACCACAACATCCTCCGGGTTTTCTACAGCCACCCTATCAAAAAGAAAAGAAATTGAACCTTGAAGAGATGCTCAAAAAGTTTATCTTGATGTCAAAAACCCGTTTTCAAAACACCGAAACAGCACTTAAAAATCAACAAGCGTCAATCCGAGGGCTCGAAATTCAGATAGGCCAGCTTTCTAAACTAATCTCCGAATGACCACAAGGTAGCTTGCCAAGTAATACTGAACCCAACCCAAGCTAACAGCTCAACGCAATTAATATTCAAGATGACGAAGGAGTCGTTGAGCCTGAGCTAGAACCGAGGCAAGAAACTATGGTAAGCAAAGGTCAAGGTGAGGTAGGTTATAATAAAAACAAATCAATGAATGTCGAATATAAACCTCGTGTGCCATACCCCAACGCGACAAAGAAAGACCGCTCAGATGAACAATTTGGTAAATTCCTTAAACTCTTAAAAAAATTACATATTAACTTACCGTTTATTGAAGCCCTATCGTAGATGCCAAACGCAATGAAATTTTTAAAGGAGCTTTTAGCAAATAAGAGGAAGTTGGACAAGGCGTTGCATGTGGAGCTAAACACAGTTTGCTCAGCTATTCTCCAAAATAAACTACCTAACAAACTAAAAGATCTAGGGAGTTTTATGATTCCTTGCTTAATTGGTAGTTTAGATGTTAATAATGCATTAGCTGGTTTAGGGGCTAGTATTAACGTCATGCCCTACAAAATGTTCAAACAATTAGGTCTCGGGAAACCCAAACAAACTAGGATGAGCATTCAATTAGCAGACAAAACTATAAGATTTCCTAGGGGTATTATTGAAGATGTGCTAGTTAAAATCAATAAATTTATATTTCCAGTTGACTTTATTGTTTTAGACATAGAGGAAGATAGCAACACTCATTTGATCTCAGGAAGGCCCTTTTTAGCAACTGCTAAAACGATTATTGATGTTGGCACAGGTGAACTCACACTCCGTGTGGGAGACGAAACAATCACTCTTCAAGCCCGCAATTCTGGCAACACATCGAAAATTAAAGGTGATCGTTTAACCCATTCTACTAAAACTGACAATATGGTACAACCCACTTTGCAGGAAATGAGTCTGAAGGAAGCACATGAGTCATTCTCAAGCAATAGTAGAGGACCTGTTCATGAAGATTGAAGGTTACAAATCGAGGAGCTAGATGAATGGCGGATACATAAACCGAGAACACACGATAAACCAAAACTTCACCAGAACGAGCTCAATACTTTTCTAAATTAACTTAAGGTTGGAGATAAAATCTTATTAGATGCCGCAGATCCTCACATTGTCACTACTACACCGAATGAAGAAATCTCTCTTACGGTACTTAGCATTTTTCCTATTCGGTACAGTCGAGGTGAGTCATCCCAAGTTCGGCACTTTTAAGGTAAACAACACCCGTCTAAAACCTTATTTTAATGAGAATGATAGTAGGAATGATGAGTATAAACTCCTCAAACCACCATGATCATTCAATGAAGAGGTAAGTCAAGCTTAGACTATAAATAAGCGTTTCTCAGGAGGCAATCCGAGCACTAACTGTATTAACTTCTTTAAAATTTAGTCTTCAACACCTAACTTACTAATGGAGCTCTTGAATACAGGTTTTCCATAGAGACACGGCCAAGAACACTGGCGTGCTTAGGGCCGTGTGAAAACAGGTCAACGATTTTCCCAAACACGGGCTACGATAAAATGCCACGGCCGTACGACATGACTGTGGGTGAACCTATTAAAATAGCACGAGCGTACGACACACCCGTATCTAGCACCCTTGGTCAAACTTGTTAGATTGACACGGGCGTGGGTCTACATACATGAGTGTAGGAGAAGGGAACAATACCAGACACGGCCGTGCGACACGACCGTGTGCACCCATACGCTCAAGGAATATGGGCATGTACTAAATGTCAGACGCACCCAAACTCAAAATTCACAAATCACACGGGCTGAAATTGGGGAACACGGGTGTGTTACCTTACCTGGCCGTATGCCCTAAAATTTATAAATAGGCTACACTATTTATTGTCTTCTTCACCCAAAAACCCTAACCCTAGCCGCTGCAAGTCCGCACGCCCTCCCCGCCATGCCCCTGCGCCGCTTCCAACTTCATTCTTGATGCTTATTCTTCCATTTTTTATCTTTTGTTCACTCTTTTACCTTTAACTCCACACATTTTTAATGTTATAATCTTCATGTATCTCACACTATGCTATCATTCAAGTTTCATTTCTTTTAAGATTAGTTATCATTCATTCCCCATGACATATTTTTATGAAACTCTCATGCCTTATTCACCTATTCTAAATCAATATTCATAGTTTTCAATTGCTTTTTGTTATTTACCATTACAACTCATGCCATGTACCAAATTTATGCTCTTTATATTTCCATGAAATTCGATGCCCATTCTCATGCCCTTACAATGCCAATGTCACGAAATTATGCTATTAAAATTATTATGTTGGCTGAGTTTGGTTAGTATTAGTAATTTTGGCTGAAATTGTTAGTTCAAATTCATGGCTTTTCAAATCCGTTTACCTACTATTATTCTCCTTTATAATTACAGGTACCATGTCATCCTCACATGGTAAAAAGGCCACTATCCCTGCTTCAAAGAAAAGGAAGGGAGCGTCATCTTCCTCAGGTCCTACCGCGGAAGTTCGTCACCCTTTCCTGAGGTTCCTCATCAGGCCCCAAGAAGAACTCTTCCAAATACTCTGGGCCCGAACTTTAATTGCGGGTAGTTGCATCGACTGGGCTGCAATAGAACAAGTTCAGTTGGCTGATGCGATTCAGGCCCTCCTAACCATCGACCCTTAGGAGCTTTTCTTTAGGATCATCGAGCCGATGTATCTCGAGCTTACGATGGAATTATGCTCCACATTTCATCTTCAGACCGTGATGACGAACTACGATGATCCCGGCACGGTGCAATTTTCCTAGGTGGATTAATCCACCAGCTTAGCATACCAGAATTCGGTACTGCACTAGGTTTATATACAGAGGAATTCAAGGAGGAGAATGACTTACATGCTCTCAACCACCACATCCATCATTCTCCTTCACGATGTTGGGATACACTAGTACCAGGTAGGGCCACCTACAATCCTAGCCTCTCTAAGGCATCGGCTCTCCCTCCATCTCTAAGGTACCTACATGCCATTTTGGCTCACATGATTACAGGACAGCGAGAGAGCACTGGCATCGTCAACACTCACGACGCCTACTTTTTATGGTGTATGTCGCACAGGCATGTCATCGACCTTGCCTATTTCATTGCCCTCGCGATTCAGCACCGGACGGAGTGACATAGGAAGTGGGTCATCTCCATTGGCCCCTATGTTACTCGGTTGGCTAGACACTTCGGGCTCCTCAACACCGCAGCCCAAGAATCATCCTTAACCCTCATTGGTCAGATGTCTCCACAAGGCATCCCGAGCATGCTTAGCATGAGGATGATCGAAAAGTACCGAGGAACCTACCCTCCTCAATATCATCTCGCCCAATCTACTGAGTAGGAGGCCTACGATGTGACAGCCCAAAGTTGGCCCTAGTCGGGAAGTAGTTTCGGGACCGCTAAACCGAGTCACCGAAATGTTTGAATGTGATACTTATTGTCTAGAATATGTAATTATGAATGTGTGAAAATTTCAAGCTTCAATTTGGTTGATTTCATGTGAATTTAGTCAATAGGACTTATGTGAGAAAATTCTAAAATGTGATAGGTCAATGTGTGAGGACCTATTAGTGCATGTGGACAAAGGGGGGGACTTGCATGTCAAATTTCCCCCCCCCCTAATGAGTAGTGGCCGGCCATGACAAGGAATGATGGGCAAAACATGTCATGAAACATGTTTTGTTAGTGGAAGAATAAAATAAGGAGTATGGGTAATAAAGAAACGGAAAACAAATGAAAAAAAAATGTGTGTGTAGTGTTTGTTCCCCCCATTGCCGTGAGCTAAAGAAGAGAAAGGGGGAATTTTGTTCATCCTTTTCTCATCTTCATGCTTGCCAAAACTAGAAAGAAAAACAAAGAAAAATTTTCTCATCCTTTGGTTCATCCTTGGCCAAAAATTTTAAGGAGGAAAGAAGAAGAAAGGTGAAGAGATTCGGCCATGCATGTAGCTAGGCTAAGCTCAAGAGCAAAGGGGAAATAAAACCGATAAAGGGAAGGAAAAAGTGGTTGAATAGCTAGCGGAATCGTTCGACAACACCCGAGGTAAGTTTTTGAGTAAGAGAGCTTAAATTACGATGTGATTAAATCATGTTTTAAGCAAATTAAAATCATGCTCTATGAGTGGCTATTGAGCCGAATGTGCAAGGATGGTGTGTGCCTTGTGTTTGAGTTTCGCAAATGAAAATGAAATATGAATGTGCATGATTAATTGAATGCTGTCCGGGCTAAGTCCCGAAGGCTTTGTGCTAAGTGAATATATCCGGACTAAGATCCGAAGGCCTTTGTTCGAGATACTAAATCCGGGTTAAGTCCCGAAGGCATTCGTGCGAGTTATTAAATCCGGGTTAAGTCCCAAAGGCATTCGTGCGAGTTATTAAATCCGGGTTAAGTCCCGAAGGCATTCGTGCGAGTTATTAAATCCGGGTTAAGTCCCGAAGGCATTCGTGCGAGTTGTTAAATCCGGGTTAAGTCCCGAAGGCATTCGTGCGAGTTGTTAAATCCGGGTTATGTCCCGAAGGCATTGTGTGAGTTACTAAAACCGGGCTATGTCCCGAAGGCATTTGAACGAGGAGCTATATCCGGTTAAATCCCGAAGGTACGTGATTTGGTAATGAATGAGCTTGCTGTAAAATTCCAGCGAATACTCGAAAAACATCCCAATATGGGGATATGTTACGTATGTGTTGAATTTAATCGAGCCCTTACAAATAAATGTTCGCTCAGTTGATAAACGAGCTATCGGCCTTCGGCTAAGTTAGTCTATTGTGTATGTGCATAAGGGTTGTTAATGTTGTGAAGCAAGTTTAATATCGATAAATTGCGTATTATGAAATATTCCGTTTAGCTAAATGTGTGATATTCTTTGTTTATGCTGGAATTCCTTGCTCAAACTTACTAAGCATAAATTGCTTACTCGTTACATTGCTCCTCTGTTTTATAGATTTTTGGTTCTCCAGCTATCGGACTCGGGATCTTGAAGTCGAAGTCGCCCACACTATCAAAGGCTCTTTTGGGTACTATTTTGGTTGAATTTTGATATGGCATGTATAGGACTACCCATTGTTGTCTTTCGAGTACTTTATGAAATGTATAAGTGTACAGCCATGCGAAAATGGCTTGTAGAAGTGGAGTATGGCATTAGACCATTCGTATTTATGAATGTATAGATGGTTTCATGATGTACTATAGTTGGAATGGAAGTGTTGAGCAAATGATCAGCCACTAGAATGGCTAAGTATGATCATATGTGGGCTTATGTGTGACAAGGCCCTAGTTGGTCCATGAAACCCCAAATTAGGTAAGGTTTACTTTGAAAACAGAAGCGGATAGCAGCAGTGGTGTGGATTGGAAAAATCACAAGAATTCGTAGGAGTGGAATTAAATAGTGAATAAATTATGTAATCGAACCTTGATGAATCTACTTTCATATGGAAGTAACGAAACAATCATAGGAACAGTACAGTAAGAGATATTCGGGTTCTTGTGGAACAGTGCCAGAACAGTTTCTGGATTCCCTGTTCCGCCTTTGGAAATTCACTATAAATTGACCAGAGATAATTAGGGGTCATACCATATATGTATGGATTCCTCTCTGAGTCTAGTTTCCATAGAAACAAACGGCATCAGTATTGAAGCTCTGTGCAGAGAGATATCCCAGTCGTAATGGGAAAAGGTCAGTGTAGTCGACCCCTGTAACATGGGAGACTTTGACTAATAAACTGTACTAATTGGCCTGACCAAAAATTCTAGAAAAAAATACATAGGTGGGGACATGAGTCTAGTTTCAGGGAAAAATCACAAAACTGATTTTCGAGTTGTGAAACTCAAGATATGATTTTTGAAGCGACTAGTACTCAGACTGGGCAGTGTCTGGAAAAATTTCCAAAGTTTGTTAACATCTCGTGTCCGACTCCGGTGTCGGTCTCGGGTTCGGGGTGTTACATACGAGGTCATTCCTGATGATTTCCCTCCACAGCACGAGGACCCACCGACTCAACCACAACCACCCTCTCTTTCAGTTCATGCGGCGGCTTCATATGCTGACATTTCTGAGCGCCTCATTTGATTCAAGCAACAGTATTTTCAACGATTTGAAAACATTGATGCTACTCTACAATAGATTTGTCAGCACCTCCACATCTCATCGCCAGTCCCACATCGCGAACCATTCAGCGATGAAGATGTTTAAAAATATTTATTTATTATTTTATGTTTTTAATTTTTATTAAAACTACTTTTTATTTTTATTAAGATTTTTGAATTTTATTTTATTATCAATTTCGATTATTTCATTAAGAGTAATTATTCTTACTAATATCCCCTAAAAAGTTCTTGATTTTATCATAGTTATATAGAGCTTTTAAGCTCATCATCGCATAGGAACTAAAAACTCCACCGAGAAAAGTTCTTCACGACTGTCATGTCCTGATCGACCACGATAGCTACCACTAGATATAATATTCTTTTGGTGCAGAACTTATGGACTAATGAACCTCTACCACCGCCAGAGTATCCTCCTCCACTTTTGCACCGATTACTCTCCCAAACTCCAGTTCGAGGAATTCATCATACAGAAAGTTTCACTTCTCCCCCTATCTTATGATTACAAATTTATCTTTTCCTATCTATCTTTGAACATTGAGGGCAATGTACATCTTAAGTGTAGGGGGTATTTATTTCATTATCAGAAAAATCCCTGAATGACTGTCTTGTTCTCTTGAAAAGCTCTCACATCGTATTTAGGATAAATTTTGATTGATTTATGATTTTGATTGATATATTAAGACATTAGAGAATCAAGCATGATAAGTTGATTTTTAAGAATTTAAAATTTTAGGTTGTTTCCCCAAAGTTTAGGTATTACTTTGAGTTGGAATTTACAAGTTTTAAACATCAAAAAGCCATAATTTTTTTGAGATTTTTTAGCCTTTTGAGCATTTATTAATTCTTTCATGCTCACTTTTATTATTGCTTTGAGCGCATCAGTATTGAACTGTTATTCTAGAACTTGCTTGATTATGCATGTCAAGACCACACCATTTGATTTGATATGTCAAAATGAGAAAGTCACTTAGGATTAACCTACTCATGCCATGAAAAGCCTACCTCCACGATTAACCCTTAGTAAACCCCGTTAAGCTAACAGGCCATTTCTTGTATTACCCTTAATATTAACCCTTAACCCATTATTGTTGAAATCCCTTAAATTAATTTGATCCCCAATTTTTTGTCGAGATTGGAATTGAAATAGTTGCTTAGCTAAGTTTTATTCTACTTTGTATTTAACTTGTTCTTAAAAAAAATGTGTATACATCTTAATAGTAGTAATCTTCTAAGCTAAAGAAGTTAAATTCCATATTCTGAGAAAAGCTCTGTTGTACGCAATTGATGACTAGCTATTTTTCTACTTAGGTAAATTTTTCAAGTCAATTTCGATTCTAACCTTTTCTTTCAGCTTGTGACCACACCCCCTAACCAATCCTCATTACAACCCTTTAAAGACCTTTTGATTGATGTATCATCTCAAATTATAGTGATGGAGATTTGATTTTCAAGTAAGCCTATGGTAATGGCTTTTCATTATTGACTATTGAGTGCTTCATTTATTGTCCTTAAACACCTCGAGTGATTTGAGTGAATCTTTAGTGAGGATGTAAAACTCTGTGACATTTTGAATACAAGGTAATTACTTAGACGAGAGGAGACACCTATGTTTTCAGAATAAAATGCTCAACTTGGAATGATTGAAACTGTGATGTTCTTTTAGTTGAATTCTCAATGTATGATTACCTATGGATTATTTTGAGATATTATCGATAGAAATTATAAATTGAGAAGAATTTATTTTGATTATGAGTTGAGAATTTTGCTTGAGGACAAGCAAATGCTTAAGTGCGGGGGTATTTGATAAACCATAATTTATACATACTTTTACCCTATGTTTAACGCATTTTATGGATGATTTCCCATTAGAATTGGTGAATTCGATGCTTCTAATGCTTTAATTTCATGTTTTATACTTAGGAGAGCATAAGAGAGCGAAAGGAGCGAGAAACGAGCCAAAAACAGAGAAAAATGGGCCAAAGAACGAATCCAACACGGCCTGGACCTCCTCACACGGGTAGACCATACGGCTGTGTCAATTTTGCAGATTTGAAGCACGACTCACGCGGGCGTGTCCCTACCGAGCCCAAGTTGAGTCCAATTTAGAAAATGCCAATTTTGAGGGCTTCTAGGCATTCAAAAGCCTATAAATACACCCTAGAGGAGGAAAGTAAGGGACACATAGAGAGGAAGGAAGGAATTACTCGAAGAAAGCCGATTGATCCATCTCAGAAGCCGGTTTCATCATCAAGACTGAAGATCTCCCCTCAACTTCCCTTCAGGAGTTTTGGGTTTTCTTTATGTTTTGTATTCGTTATTCTTCTGAGATGTTTTCCTTTTTAGTTATGAACTAAATCCCCTAAATACCTAAGGGGAATGAAACCTAAGACGAATCTTGTTATTATTTTCTGAATTGTATGATAAATATTTAACTTGTTCTTAATTCTTGTTTTGATATCCCAGGATACTGATTCAAGATAAGCTCTTATTCATAGGAGGAATAGACCTTGTCTAAGAGTACATTTGTCATAATTAAGCGGAGTTGATTGCGCGCCTAGAGATAGGGTGACAAGATTTTGTCGGATTAGGATGAAACCTAATAGGGGGATCCATAGATCGAGTTAATGCAACCCTAGAGTGTTAATTATAGAAAAGTCTCAATTATTCAATCTAGGGATTAGACGTTATTAGTTTTGAATAGGGATAATAACATAACTTAGGGATCTCTACGGAACTAGTTAAATGAATAAATCGTCCGATTCGGAGCCAGAATAACAAGTACAGTCTAGGTGGATTTTTCCTTAGATATTGTCTTAATTCAATCGTTTTCCAAAAGTAATCCCCCAATTCCATTCTCTGTGAATTCTTAGATTAGTTAATTAGTTAGTTAAAACAAAACCACCTTATTTTTAGGCTAGATAATAAAAAAGAGTCATTACTAGTACTTTTAGTTCCTTTGGGTTTGACAATCCGGTCTTGCTAAAACTATACTACTGTTCGATATGTACACTTGCCTACATCGCGATAATAGTTAGTTTCAAGAACGATTAATTATAAATATATAAAACTTATAACACAAAATCACGCGATCAGCAGTTTTTCAAAGAAAGTGTGGCAATCGATTTTGCAACTTTGCTCCATTCATAGGGTTGTATGAACTTGGAAACAAGAGTTAGCTTGGGTGATATTAAAACTTAAAGAAAAGTCCTTGCTTGTTGTTATACTCAAGCTTGCTTGGAATGCATATTCGTTTGTGATATGAAGGCAGAGGAACAAAATGTATTTTGATGCATCTTTTGTCAAGAAGATTTTGTCTTGATGCAAATTAAAGAGGTTGTCTAGGCTCGTTTAGGAGGAAGACCAATCAATAGAGCTGACCTTGTTAATGCTTCACTTTGTGCTTCTTGGGGTATCATTGGTTAATTTGTTGTATAGCTTAAAATATAGTTACTATACAGTATTCTTTTGTAGCAGTTTAACTACTTTCTTGGATTAGTAGATTCATCATTCGTCCCAAAAAATCCAGTTAATTGATTAATGACTGTCATTTATGTCAAGATTGAAATTTAAAATTTTAAAAAGTATAAAAACTTAAAACAATCTAATTGGAGAATATGAGCTAAATCTACAATTGTATGCATAGTACATGACTGGTTAACTACTACTATTTGAATACAGACTTAAATTTCAAGATTCAAAAATTAAGGAATAAAATTGACCAATTCAAAAAAATATAAAAACTAAAATTAATCAAATTAAAGTAAAAACCAAATGTTGAAAATATATATTGATTTTGTTTTTTGGTCTTGCAACAAAAACTTAGGATTGACAATTGCAGGTTTTTTTTACCAAATAAATACTGTAAATACTGAAAATGAGGTAATTATTTCTCAAAAATCATTTTTTGAAAACCAAATATGAAATTTACCTTGTTTTTTGTTTGTTGACTTGTTACTAAATGATAAAAATATATATTATAGTATTGGTTTAAAATGAGTAAATAATTAAAATATAACGTATAATATAATATTGTTAGTGTATAATAAAAGGAGAATCTTATCATCTAAATAATGCATACTTTTGTAAAATATTTCAAAATTTCTTTCTAATTCTATTCAAACGTGCTTTGTTTTCTGTTTAAATCTTTTTTTTTTAATTATCATGCAAATGCAATAGTGTTGCAACAAGAATAGTAAAGAATCAAGGGCTTTTTAGGCTCCCAGCTATAATATTGTAAGTATCATGAACGAGTGATGTTAGAAGAACGAATTAAGAGACGCATAAACCTGGGACTTGGTTAAAATGCCACTTCATCGTCTTCTCCTCTTCTTACTGCGCTTTTCATGTTCAACTGAACTTGATGAATCCGACTCAGAATTAGCACTTTTGGAAGCGGATAAACTCAAGCTCCCACATTCATCACTGGATTCTGATTCAGATGCCGGTTTCTGTTGCCGCATGATAAGTCGTGGCATGTTCTTGAAGTACTCACGTAAATTCTCTGTGATACCACCAAGCCTAATGGAAGTGAAAATTTTAATGGAAAATCATGTATTCTTGGGATTTTCCCTTGGGAAAATTGATTCGAATGAGTCCTGCAGAGTAAGATGTGAAAGCCGCTCATTCAATCTACGAATTCCGAGATGCTCTGACAGTTCCTATACCATTACCAAGTACCAAAATCAACATAAAAAAATCTCCCAATTACGAGGAAAATAAGGTTCAAGTTTATTTCCGACACAAGATTACGCTTTGTAATGTTTCTCTTTGACTATCCAACTTAATTTATTTTCCTAACAGGTTCAATGTCGTATAGGTGGATTGTTTATCTATCACTTGAAATGTCTCATATCTGGACATTCTGAAAAATCAACAAGTTAATTTTACTTTTATATCACCTATGCACCAATTTCCAAAATGCAATATAACCAAGTTCATATTTTCAATCAATTACAGCACTTAGCATCTTTGTTCCATATAAACCGGGTCTAGGCAACATAGAAGAGGAAAGAAACAGGTACAACATCAATGTATATGCTTTTAACTTACCTGGAAGAGAATCTTAATGAATATTCGGGAAGAAGAAGTTGTGTTCTCCTCAGTTAAGCATATATAGGCGATAACATGCCAAGGCAGAGCATCTGTTCCAAGTAAATGCGTGAAAAACTTTGCCACATTGCGTATTTTTTTTTTCAAGACGATGAATCGTAGAATACTACTGAACAAAGCATTTATCAAAATTCTCCTAATAGACTTTGTTGATCATGCAAAACCGTTACCCCAGAAGACCATAATACTGAAGGTATGTTCTCTCCTGACTGCAGCATTCCAGGAGCATAATGCACAACTCCATCTGAAAAATCAAAATCAAGGCAATAATTGTTTTAGAATGCAATGATTTGAAACAAGAAAGCCACTCCACTGAACGAAAAGTGTTGAAGTTGGCTTGCACGCAGACAAGCAGCAGCAGAGAAGCAGCCCGAGCCATGCAGTTGTTGTTGAAGTTCATGTTGCTGATTTATTTTGTTACTTCAAGTATTTTTTTTGTTACTTAGTTGAAAATGAACTAAGTTGGTATTGTTTTGATGTAATTAGGTGCTGATAGATTGATGAACCAACATAGCTATGCGTGCAAGTTATGTTTAACTAGTTTCAAGACTACTTAGTGGTAGTAGGTAGTCGTTTAGGTGACATTTGCTTGTTTTGACCAACTAATTGACTGTATATGTAATGGTATTATCCTCAATTCAAAGTTAATGAAAATATTCAGTATTCTTATTCATTTTTCTAGTTTTTACTCAAGCAACTTGCTCAAAAGTCTAAGCTGATTTTCTTATTTGCTCAGTAAGACATCGAGACTTCAAGCGCAAGTTTCTGTCAAACTTCATTCATTTGTTTTCTTAGTTCCAAAAATTGGTATTAGAGCTTATTTTCTTAGTGGTCCTGTCATTTTTCAATCCTTAAAACCATTTCTTCATCCGAATTCTCTCCAACTCCACCCCCAATGTTCAATGGTTAAGGCTACCACATTTGGGTAGTGAAAATGAAGACCTATTTGCAGGCATTCGACTTGTGGGAAGTTGTCAACTCGAATGTTGAACCACCACCCTTGAGAGCCAATCTCACAGGGGCTCAGATTAGGCAGCACTCTGATGATAGAGCCAAAAGATACAAGGCCATGCCACACATCAAAAACAGTGTGCCTAATGTGATTTTCATAAGAACCATGGCTTGTGAGTCTCCAAAACAGGCCTGTGATAAGCTTAAAGAGGATTTTCAAGGGACTGAAAGAACAAAACAGCAACAACTATTGAATTTGAGAAGGGACTTTGGAAATTTGAAGATGAAGGAAAAAGAAACAATGAAGCAATACTCAAACAGGATCATGTCTATTATGAATAGCATCAGATTGCTTGGGGACTAGTTTAGTGAAGCAAGAATAGTGGAAAATCTTATTGCAACCTTACCTGAGAGATATGAAACGAAGATCTCATCCCTTGAAGACTCAAGAAATCTGTCAAGCATCTCTTCGACTGAGATGATCAATGCTCTTTATGCACGAGAGTAAAGAAGAGCCAATAGATAGGAAGAACACCAAGATAGTGCCTTCCAAGCCAAGAGCAGACCAACCTCAAGCTCCTCTGGCTACAAAGGGAAGAAAATTTGGTTAGACAAGTCTAGAAGAGATAGAGCAAGAAAAAGATGTTCACCTTGCCCACACTTCAAAAGGCTCAGTCATCCAGGAGAAAATTGTTGGTTCAGGCCTGATATGCAGTGCAAAATGTGCAAAAAGATGGGTCATTCTGAGAAAGTTTGCAGAAACAAAGGCAAGCTGAATCAAAACCAGCCTCAACAGCCTAGAGCTAAAGCTCAAGTGGCAGAAGAAGGGTTGTAAACAAGAAGAGCAAGTCTTTGCAGTCTCTTACTCAGCTGCTAAAAGAAAAGCCACAAAAGGATGGCTGATTGACAGTGGTTGCACAAGCCGCATGGCCCCTAATGCTGCTATCTTCAAGAGCATAGATAGAAGTTTCAAATCAAGGGTGAAAGTTGACAATGGACATTTCATCAATACAGAAGGTAAGAGAGATGTTCTGATTGACACTCCTACAAGTATCAAACTTGTTTCAAATGTCTTGTTTGTGCCTGAAATTGATAGAAACCTGCTTAGTATAGCTCAACTACTTGAAAAGGATTATTCAGTTGTGTTTAGAGATAAAGAATGTCTAATCAGTAATCCAAGTGGATCCAAACTCATGTCAGTAACCATGGCTGATAGAAGTTTTGTTGTGGACTAGAATAAAAATTTAGATAGTGCCTACATAACAGTCTTAGATAAGTCTAAGCTATGGCACAAGAAGTTAGGCGATACTAACTACAAGTCACTGGTTCAGCTGACCAAAAAGGATTTGGTTGAAAACTTCACAAAGTCAGTTGAGAAAGATGATGTTTATGAAGTATGTCAGCTAGGAAAGCAAGCTAGACAGCCATTTCTTTTGAACAAGGCCTGGAGAGCCTCAAAAAAGCTACAGCTAGTCCACACTGATGTATATGGCCCCATGAAGACACAGTCTTTGAATGGTAGTAAGTATTTCATCCTTTTCATTGATGATTTCTCGAGGTTTTGCTGGGTTTACTTCCTAAAGCACAAGTCAGAAGTGGCATCAGTATTTTAGAAGTTTAAAGCTGCAGCAGAAACAGAATCAGGGTGCAAGTTGAAGGCACTAAGGTCAGGTAATGGCACAGAGTATACTTAAGCCATGTTTCAAGGCTTTTTATGATGAAGCAGGCATTGAACACTAGCTCACTAACATCTACACACCTCATCAGAATGGTGTCAGTGAGAGGAAGAATAGAACCTTGGTGGATATGGCTCGATGCTTGATGTTTGAAAGGAATCTGCCTAAGACTTTTTGGGCTGAAGCAGTTAACACTGCTGTTTAACTTCAAAATAGGCTACTAACTAAGGCTGTGGTTCAAAAAACTCTATTAAGGCCTGGTTTGGGTTCAAACCATTAGTAGCTCATCTGAAAGTCTTTGGTTGCATTTGTTATGCTCATGTACCAGCAGTCAAGAGGGACAAGCTAGCCAAGAAGGCTCAACCTGGCATCCTGGTAGGCTATAATAGTCTGAAGAAAGGCTATAGGATTTTGGATCATTCATCTAATAGGGTCTTTGTGAGCAAAGATGTAGTCTTTGATTAGAAATCAAGTTGGAACTGAAATAAGAATGAACTAGAATATACTACTGAAGACTTGGTGATAGATCAAGCTGAAGGTGATCAAGACGATCCAGAAATGGACATTGATGATGAGCCAGTCAGGGGAACCAAACCACTGACTGAAGTTTATGCAAGAGCAGATGTAGTTGCTATTGAACCAAGTTGTTTTGAAGAAGCTAAAGCTCAACAAGGATGGAAACAGGCCATGCTCGATAAAATGAGCATGATTGACAAAAACCAGACCTAGGAACTAGTTGCAAGACCAGCCAACAAGAAGGTAATAGGAGTGAAATGGGCGTTTCAAGCCAAGCATAATGCTGATGGAACTCTGAACAAGCTGAAAGCAAGGTTGGTAGTGAAGGGATTCAATCAGAAGTATGACATTGATTACTTTGAAACATTTGCACCAGTGGCCAGACTTGACACAATCAAGTTGTTGGTTGCTTTGGCTGCATAGAAATAATGGAAGATACATAAACTCGATGTAAAATCTTCCTTTCTCAATTGTTTTCTTGATGAGGAAATATATGTTGAGCAGCCTGAAGGTTTTAAAGTAACAGGCAAAGAAGACAATGTATACAAGATGAAGAAAGCCTTGGTATAGCCTAAAACAGGCACCAAGAGCATGGTATGAAAGAATTGATAGCTATCTAGCTAGCTTGGGATTCAAGAGAAGCATTAGTGAACCAACCTTGTATATTAAGAAAGAAGGTGATGAAACACAACTCATAGTCTCCTTGTAGTGGATGACCTGCTGGTGACAAGAGGAAACAAAGCCATATTGGCTGATATCAAAAGGAAAATGGAAAGCATGTTTAAAATGTCAAACTTCGAACAAATGTCCTACTTCCTTGGCATAGAAGTCTTTCAAACTCAGCAAGGGATTTTCCTAAGCCAAAAGGCATTTGCCTTAAATATTCTGAATAAGTACTCCATGTTGAATTGCAAAGGACCAAGCACATTAGTTGTTGTCGGAGAAAAGCTGACCAGCCAAAGTGATTTTGAGAAAGTATCTAAGTCAACCTACAAAATTTTGGTAGGATGTTTACTCTATTTGAAAACCATAAGACCACATCACGGTTGCTGTGAGTCTGCTATCTAGATTCATGTATTGCTCCAATGTGAAGCATTTTCAAGCTGCTAAAAGAGTTCTCAGGTACATCAAAGGTACACTGAGCTTTGGAATGATGTTCACCAAGGTTAATAGCATGAAGCTACTTGGTTATGTTGATAGTGATTAGGCTGGATTAGTAGATGACATGAAGAGCACTTAAGGTATCTGTTTACCCTTGGTTCAGACATTTTTTGTTGGAGTTCAAAGAAGCAAACTATTGTTGCTCAACCGACAGCAAAAGCAGAGTATGTGGCAGCTGCAGGAGCTGTCAACCAAGCCATTTGGCTAAGAAAAATCATGGACGATTTGAATCTACACCAAAAAGAAGCAACAGAGATCAAATGTGACAACCAGTATGCTATTACAATTACAAAGAATCAAGTATTCCATGGGTGAACCAAGCATTTCAAGATAAAGTTTTATTTTGTTAGGGAAATGGAACAAGCTCAAGAACTGAAACTAATTCATTGCATTTCTGAGGATCAACTTGCTGATATTTTGACAAAGCCTATTTGTGTGCCAAGGTTTGAGGATTTGAGAGCCAAAATGGGAGTTTGCAGCATACAAGCCAAGGAGGATTGTTGAAGTTGGCCTGCATGCAGACAAGCAGCAGCAGATAAGCAGCTCGAGCCATGCAGTTGCTGCTGAAGTTCATGTTGCTGATTTATTTTGTTACTTCAAGTATTTGTTTTATTACTTAGTTGAAAATGAACTAAGTTGGTATTATTTTGATGTAATTAGGTGCTGACAAATTGATGAATCGGAATAGCTATGTGTGCAAGTTATGTTTAACTAGTTTCAAGACTACTTAGTGGTAGTAGATAGTTGTTTTGATGACATTTGCTTGTTTTGACTAGCTAATTGACTGGTATATGTGTTGAGATTATGCCTCAATTAAAAGTTAATGAAAATATTCAGTATTCTTATTCATTTTTTGGTTTTTATTCAAGCAATTTGCTCAAAGGTCTAAGCTGATTTTCTTGTTTGCTCAGCAAGATATCGAGCCTTCAAGCATAAGTTTCTATCAAACTTCATTCATTTGTTTTCTTAGTTCCAACAAAACAGGAAGGCTATTAAGTTTTGTGAGGGGTAGAGAATTTCCTTGAGGAAAGAAACACACCTCTAATTGATCTATTAAATTACACTACCAACTTTATCATCTTACCTCTTGCCCTGGGTCAAGCTTAATTTTCAGCAGTTTGTGGCCAGCCTCCTCAAAATCTACACTGGACATGATTGTCAGATAGATTGTCCTCCGAAGATTTACAAGATTTGTCTCTGTCTCATCCTTTATTTTCTTCTGCTCTTCATCTTTCTCATCACATTCATCCTCCTCCTCATCCTCTTCCTCATCACTTGAACCTGCATTTGAACCCTTTTCATCCTCGGACTCCTCACCAAGGATAGATTTCTTCAACTCTTCATATCACTTTTCATTTTCCAAGTATTGAGGATCTGGTTTTAAAATGTCTACAAGAAGGACAAATAAATGCATTCATGATGCATGCCAGAAGGAATTAACCAAACATGTAGAGTTCATCAATAAAATATAACTAACAAAAAATGTAGCTGGAGACATCTTGAAACATACCAATAGTTATTTCTGGATCGATCTCATCTTGGAGAGATATCTCATGAGTTAATTGTTCATCTTCCTCAACAAGGTCTAGTTCTAGACGAACAGCAGGGTATCCCTGCAAATGTATACATGGCAAACAGAATTATAAGTTGTTCCTTTTGTTAGATACAAAGGTATCTGACTTTCAAACTTCACAGGACTTCGAAAAAGTTAGTTAGGGAAAAAAAGACACCTGAAACTTGGCTTTCCTTATACCAAATAAGCCCTCTATCAGAAATTAAACACGTTTTTCTATCTCTCCCTCATGAAGAATACCCTGAAAATGCTCAAATATACCTGTAAACAACAACCAACACTAACTGAAAAGGGAAACAAATAAGAGACATATAAGATAGTAAGATATCACTAGACCAGAATCACTAAAGGGAAGAGAGAGAAACAGAGGGAGAAGAAACAATTAAATTTTTCTTTCTCTACTTCATATCAGAAATATGATATGAACACAAAACAAATTTTCTATTATTCACTTTCAAAAGCTTTCAGTAACAAACTTCATAAACATAAAGAATGAGATACACAAATATAGTTTCAACCATGATGGACATAATATTTTTCAAATGAAAAATATTGACTTTCTCTAAACCGATATCATATAATTGACCATAATTAAAACCACACTTCAGGTTATCAACTAAATGAAGCTCATCTTAGAAAGTTTTAGAAGCTGAAGCAAGATAAACAGGCATCGACTAGGGACAAGAAGTTGCCAAGCATTACATGCATAATTACCAAATGCAAGAAAATGCGGCCCAGCATGCTAAAGTATCTAGGCAGTCGTTGTACCATAGAAAATGTGCAATTTAGTCATATACTATCGAACCGAGTAATTTAATCTTTGCTCGTAAAATTGATAATAGTGTTAATGGAAAATTGTCAAACTACTGACCTAGACTCTTTAATCTGACGATACAAACCTATAGATGGATCACAGAACTAAAAACAGCAAAAAAATTCTTCTATTAAGAACGTATGCTCTGTCTACATAAGCATTTAGGTTTTTATTAATAAAATGTACAAGGATTAAATGTACAAGGATTAAGTACTCAGTTTTATGGAACTAAGAATAATTTACCCTTTTGACTATAGGACAGGGACTGCTTATATACTTCAACCTCTTAGCATGCCTGCATCATCATAAAATTATGGGATCTAAACTAGTATCTATCATAATGCGGAAAAGTAAAACTATTGATTGAACAATACATCATGACTCAAACAGATACACTCGTATGGAGACCTTTCAGTGAAAGATCCTGAAGTAATGAACCACACTCGGTAACAAAACCAACAGCCACCTCAACACTATCATCAGTAGGGTTCTCCAGCAAAACGGTGAGAAGTTTCAAAGCAATAATCTAATGAGCGACTTGCTGGTTTACAAGATGAGCTAGAAATTTAACGGCAGCTAATAATTGAGGCTGCCCACAAAAGAAATAGTCAATAATGCATCCAACCAAACAAAAAGAGGGGTAACCTTTAACAAATCATAAATAAAGCAGTAGAATGAGTGAAAAAAGCAGCAATTCCTAACCTTGTCATTTCGCTTATATGCTCTTTTCAGCTGTAAAACAATCCTTCTCAACAATAAATCCCCCCACTTCGGGAAACTTGGTATTAACAACAGCCACCAATGCAGCGAAAACATCAGTAAAACTTGGGGATGCCATATGAGATTTCATACACTAACGACAAAATAGACCCCTTTCTCGAGTAAGATTCTCAGCAAAGAGTTCCGGAACGATATTTTTTATGTTAGTAGCATTGACTTTGTTAACAAGCCCATTGATGCTTTTTCTAAGGGCATCCCACGTTAATCGCTGACATTTAACGCTGCTCTTATCCTGTGTCTCTTCCATCATTCTAGCTAATTTAAATGGAGGAATATAAATCCCTCCACTCCTACCTAAATTCACCGTATCACCATTCAAGTTAGTTTCTTGCGGAGCTAATTATTTCTGCTTGATTTCTCCTTTTACTTTCTCCTTCAAACTATTATCATCTCTATTTCTACTGCTTGGCTAGTTATTATTGTCTCTCCTATCACTTCCATTCTTGCCTTCGGTACTTCTGTCAGACCTTTTTCCGTGATCCTCATCACCATCATCCGAAACATGCCGTGAATGACGGCGTTGATCACTATTTACATAACTATCATTTTCAGATTCCGGCCGTCTATCATCACTTCTATTCTCACCTTCGGTATTTCTGCAGGACTTTCCTTTTCGCTTCTCATCATCATCATCATCCGAATCATGCCGTGCTCGACGGCATTGATCCCTATTTTTATACCTATCATTTCCAGATTCCGGTCATCTATCATCACTCCTTCTGTGATCCTCCTCCTAATCATCATCTGAATCATGCCGTGAACGACACCGTCAATCCCTATTTCTATGTCTATCATTTTCAGACTCCAGCCGTCTATCATTACGCCTATCCCTATGTCCAATGTCGTGCCTATTACTTCTATCCTTCCCCCCCTTTTATCTCTATTGGCTCGTTTGTCTTCTTCTGATTGATCAGATGGTTCAGAATTTCCATCCACTATAGCTCTCCGCCTACTCTTATTGTTGTCGTCGTCATGAATTCTTTCTCCTAGACGCTTTCTATTCCTAATAGCACGCTTGTCGTCTTCTTCATCAGAAGATCCATTACACCGTGATTTCTTCCTCTCTCTCATTTTTCCCTATCTCTATCTAACCTAGAATGCCTTTTGCGACGACTAAGATTCCCGTCGCTCTTAACTCTCAAATGATCGTTGCTCGGTTCACTATATTTTCTAGCTATTGTTAAAAAAATTAAAATCATTTATGAGGAAAAGAATCGCAATCTTCAACACCTCGACGAAGTGACCTTCAATAACAATAACGAAACAAAGAAAGAAAAATGAAAAGGAAATTTTCAAAAAAAAAAAAGAAAAAAAGAAGGAAAAGGCTTGAGCAGAGAAATATGACTTGAGTTAGAGTCGAAACTCGAAACTGCTCAAACTCAAATAAGCGCGGCAGAGAGGAGGTGTTGTATTTCAAATTGAACAATATGACAGGCTACTCGGCCCAACCAAGCCACGGAAGTGGTTTTTAAAGGGGTAATGTAACATTTACTGCTTGAACTTGTCAATATTTTTCAAATTTAGTTTATAAACTTTTCTTTGTTTACATTAGTCTTGTAACTTGGAAACTTTTTCCATTTTTGATCCCTACCATGACATGTTACTATGATATTATGACACATCATCACCTAAATTTGTAAATTAAGTATTATAATTTTAGGTTGTCAAGTTCTAAAATTAATGTGAACTAAAAAGGCCCATGGAGTAATTTGAAAAAAAGTTTCCAAATTTAAGATTAAATGTTGCTCCCTTTTGAAAAAAATTATCTTTATAATATTGATTCGGTAAAAAAAATGTTATCTACACATGATATAATTTGAATATAGATTTAAATAATAATAATAATAAAACAAGGTTTATTCATTCATCTCCAAATGAGGAGGCCAAATAACAAGATAATACAATTCATTTATAGTCCTCAAGAGTGCCCAAAGGCGAAGAAGAACCTAAAAGGCAAACAAAGGTTGAAGTCGACTTATAAGCACTAAGAGTGAAGGTAGATCAGGACAGATGACGACAACCTTCAACATAGTTAAGGCAAAGCCGGTGGTCAACAAACATATGTATAAAACAAAGGAAAGCATAAAACACAAAAAACATAGTAGCTATGAGCATAGAGTCGCCACTTAGCCTACCAGCACCCTGCACTGCCAACACCAAAACTCAACCCATAGTAGGACCAAACCAACATCGGCCCTCCTAAAAAAATCCACTTCAAGAAGAGAGAAACGAACTAGAAAGAACTTAAAACCAATTCCCTCGACGATAGACGAGTGACGAGAGATCCCCATATTAACCAAATACTATCATCATTGGATCTGTAAATGGGAGCCTACTAGACCACCACAATAATCACAAGAAGGTTATATCTCTGAAGAAGAAAGAAATGGAGGAATAAAAGAGGGAGGGAGATTGAAGGCCAGTAATTGGTGGTAAACAATCTTAGAGATAAATCAAGAGTTTTTGTTTCAACGGCACATGGGAGAAAAGTTTTGTTTTAAAATTTTTATTTTTATTTTTTGCGTTGATTAGATATTCGGGCATAGTACCAGAAAAGACCCATTTCTGAAATTATTTACGGAAATGTACCGCTTCAAAAAATAATCACTGGAATGGACCAAAAACATTAAAACTCGCTAACATGGATGCGTTTGAAGGGGAAAACGAAGAAAAGCACGCTGATGAGATTTTCCCTGTGTTTTCCCCCAACAGTCACCTCCAATGGCCATTTAAAAAATTTGACCATAAGAAAATAAAATTATGAACCCCCTACCCATTTTTTCACACCAAATTCCTTCCAAATTATAATTCTCTCAAATTTCTCTTTAAATTTCTCAAAAAAACTCTGAAAGCTCTCTAAATTTTAAAATTGTCTAAAATTGTATTATTTTTTTATAATTTCTAAGAAATTTGATCGTGTTAGCAATGGCCTGGCAATTAATTCGTCTCGATGATAAACATATCTTCGTCGACCAAATGAAAATGGTAAGAGTTAATTTTATTTTTTATTTTATTTTTGTAAATTTAATTAATAATTTTTTATAATTTTTTTATAACAGTTGGTAGAGCGAGTGTTACAATGT
Organism: Gossypium hirsutum; assembly: GCF_007990345.1. Taxonomy (NCBI): domain Eukaryota; kingdom Viridiplantae; phylum Streptophyta; class Magnoliopsida; order Malvales; family Malvaceae; genus Gossypium; species Gossypium hirsutum. Next base: position 8,797,618 of record NC_053433.1, read on the forward strand.
TTTATTCGTAATATACCTAATCATCCATCACTGTTGATTGAAAATCACTTGAGGGGAAGTGGGTTTTTGGCACATGGCCAATGTAGCCGGTGGTGTAAGTTGGACCTGAAACTCATCAACGCGTTTGTGGAGAGGTGAAGACCCAAGATGCGCACATTCCATCTTCCATTTGGGAAGTGTACCATCACTTTGGAGGACGTGCAGTTACAATTGGGGTTACCGATGGATGGGTTCGTACTCACCGTGTAACAACCCATTTTTGGGTCAAATCAGAACAGTGGTTTCGGGACCACAAATATAAAGTAGAAATATTTATTTTATTTATATTTTAAGGTCTACAGCATGATAGAATAATTGTGCAAAAATTTTGTTAAGAAATTTTATCTATTGAGTGCCCAATTTGACTAGAATGACTAAATTGCAATAGGTGCAAAACTTGAATTCTATAAGTTAAAGGTGTCTAAGTGTTATGAACTTTTAATTAGAGTTCCTTAAACGGAAATTAGACCATTATAACTTGGGATGGACAAAAATGGACATGGTTAGGTGAAATTTCAAAGTTATGCATTAAGGGTATTTTAGTAATTTGATTAATAAAGACAAAATTAACTAAATAAAATATGTCTATCTTCTCAATTTCATCCCCCCATAGCTGAAATTCACAAGGAAGACATAGCTAGGGTTTTGGCCAAGCTTTCAAGCTTGATTGTAAGTCTGTTCTTGTCCTGTTTTTAATGATTTTTATATTTTTGAGATTGTTGTAACTTGATTTAGCTATTTCAAGGACTAATTTAAAAGAAATTTAAAGTCTAAAATTTTACCCATGTTGAATATGTTTGTATTTTGATGTTCGATAGTAGAAAATCATGTTCGTTGTTAGTTAAACAACGTTTGTAAAGTGATTTTCGATAAAAACGTTAAATAGGGACTTATTTGTAAAAATGTGGGCTGTTATAAGTACAAATAATACTCGGCTAGGCTTGGGATGTGATGAACTTGAAAGAAATTCATTTTACGAGCCTAGGGACTAAATTGTAAAATGTTGAAAGTTAGGGGTAAAAATGTAAATTTTTAATAATGTGTTTTTTGGATGAATTGACTAATGTGATGATTAAATAACTTAAATTTGGTATTATAAATCAAGAAAATTGAAGTTTGGGTCTAGAGTGGGGGGAAAATAAAATAATTAACGAATAGATCCTTTTGTCGTTTTTGGAACCGAGGTAAGTTCGTATGTTAATAAGCTTTATTAAAATTGTATTTTAAATGCTTTAATTTATGCATGAATTATGTAATCGACTCTACAGACACATTCGACGACGTTTTGGCAAGTGAGAAATCCCAATCGAACTTTAGGAATAGATTAGGATACAAATGACATGTCACTAGGGTTTCATGTTATGTGATCCGGGTGCTGGTCTTGTACGTCCTACCGGTGACTGAATATACCAACATATGTTGCGGTTACTTGGAAGCTTATGTGAGCAGCACCGTATAGCTACGTCTCGACTGACAGCTTGTGTGAGCAGGCTCGTTAATGGCTCGAGAGCGAGCATATATGTTTTATGATATATAGGTAGCTATGGCTACATATGTGACACCTTGTGTATGAGATTTCCTAAGTATCTGACATTATTATTCCAAGTGGTTCATTGGGCATGCCAACGAGGAGAATAAGTATGAAATTATTACGAGATGATACAGGTATGTACATAAAGCTTGTGATTATTAAATTCGTGAAATGATGATTTCAAGGTAAGTTTATGATGGAACAATTTATGGTCATGAGCTTTGTTACTTGAATGCTAAATGTATGGTAATATTAGCTTATTTCTTCATACGAGCTTACTAAGCTATATAGCTAACTCTGTTTTACTTTCTATGTTTTATAGTGTCACCAAGCTAGCTCGGATTGGAGATCGTCGAAGATCACATCACACTATCAAACTGTCATTTTGGGTATTGATGATCTTAATATTTTGAGTATATGGTATGTATATGGACTTAGTCATTTTGTTATATGTGTTGTTATGAATTTGGCCAAATGTATTGGCTTGTAATTGTCAAAGGCTTGATGTGGTATTTGGATATGTAACTTGGCGCATTTTGGTTGAATTGGTTGTAAGCTTATATATATCTATGTATGCATGCATGTGAAATTATCCCTTGTGTGATGTGGTTTATAAATACTTGGTAAATGGTTGAATGTGGCTTAATGGTTTTGTTGTTGAATGGTTAAGATTGGATCATTGGTATGCTAGGAAAACTAAGTAAAATTATGCATGTTATTGGTAGCCATATTGAAACTTATAGAATGTGAGTTTGGTATGATTTGGTTTGGAAAATATGATGTTGTAAATATGTTGAGTGTGGATAATGAAATGACATGATTTGGCCTTATTTTTGGATGATTTGGTTGCATGCCATGATTTATGCCATTAAGATTTTGGATGTGTATGTGCTAATGAGGGTGACAAATGGCTTGGTAAATAGCCTTTATTTTTTCCACACGGGTAGACACACTGGTGTGTGTCTAGGCCGTGTATGACACACGGCTTGTCCCATGGGCATGTGTTTCAGCCATGTGTCCCCTGCACCCAAATTTTGAGAAGCAAAATGCTCAGAATTGAGTACACGAGCAGAGACACGGATGTGTGTCTCAGTAGTGTATGGGACACGGCCTCAAGCACGGGCGTGTGTCTCGACCGTGTGAAGTCTACACCTATATTATAAAAATTAAATTAACCACACGGCCTAGCACACGGGCATGTGACTTGGCCATGTGACTTCAATTTGTTCATGCCTTGCAAGTCAGAGAGTTACACGGGTTAGGGACAAGGGCGTGTGTGACCACACAGCCTGCACACACAGGCGTGTCCCAACCCACACAGGTGTGTGACCCCTGTATATGGCAAAAATTTTCTAAGTTTTGTTAAAATTTCATGAGTGCTCAGTTTAGTCTCGAACCACTTTCGAAGCATGTTTTGAGCCTCGTAGGCTCGTATTAGGGACTTTATGATTGAATACAAATGGTTTTAATTTGGATGCAAATTTATGACTCAATTTGTATGTTCGCTTGCGATGTATGTCTGGTAATGCCTCGTATCTTGTTTTGGTATTGAATACGGGTAAGGGGTGTTACACACAGGGTCCACCCAATATACTGATTGAGGAGCCTTATGTTATGATCTTTTGGGTGTGATTCCAGATATTATTTACGGAGGTCGGATCTAGCTAAGGGATGATTCGACTGAAGTACAAAGAGTACGATGCGCTCGAGTGTACATCCTTCAGATCTTCGGAGTTTATCTGATGCCAGACAAGTCACGAAACCTTGTACATCTAAGGTGGCTACTAAAACTCATCGATTTTAGAGCAACTGACGAACTTAGTTAGGGTCTACCATGTTGCCGACATTGTATCGGGAGATGTGTCAGGTGATGCAACCAAATAAAATCAAAATCGGAGGCTACCTCTCACTGCTACAATCATAGGCTTAATTTCACTTTCCATTTTTATGTCATCGAGCGGACCATCCATATAAATTCCCACTCTTAACAAGGTAAAATTTATATTAGATTTTACATAAATATATGTAAAATAAAATATTATGCTAAAGTTTTATTTAAATAGGTGGAACCATTCGCCGAGTTACGGGAGAATACCTTCCACTCTTGAAGATATACGACTTCTATTAGACCAACGGTCCGAAGCGCATGTAAGTATTTATTTCATTTTGAACTATATATACATAACATAGTCGATTTATTATTTAATATTTAATATTATGAATATAACTAATATTTTTATCACGTTGATATGGTTTCAATGGACACCATACGAGGATCCGGCAATTCGGGTAGTAATTTAAGATGAATTCCTATTGAATCCGAACATCTAGCACATTAGGGTCTAATTAGTCAACTATGCTATCATTGAGATGCACCAGATAGATAGAGAGTTGCAGTAACTCAAATTCTGACAACCGATTCCCGTGGCAACTGAAGTGCTCGATAAAAAGCACAAAATCGACTTACGATGATTGAATATGCATTGGTCGGTCTTCCACTCGGAATATATCAAAATGTGGGAAAATGGTATGATAATATACCTACTCGCGTACTGATTACCGTTCTGGAGTTAGCTTACGATCCAGATTACATGCCATGGTTTAGGATCCAAGGCAAGTCATATTTACTCTAGGAAGAGGAGAGTCGTCGGCAAATCCGTGTTGAAAGGGAATGATAGGGCCCTTTAAATCCAAGGAGAATGAATGGAGAGGTGGGCCCATCAACAGGTTCATGCAATCATCGGCCTCAATGGAGCAAGTAACGGTGCCCATACTACAGCCCCTCTAGATTATGCAAAGTGTGTATCCTAACCCTTATATGTTTCCTTTATCCACTCCTATGCAAGGATGGAATGCATGGCTCGATGCATCTTATTTCTCAATGACTCCTAGTCAACCAAAGATATATAGGCCATCGTCATAGGAGGGATCGCACGAGGCACCATCGGGGAGCTCAGCTCATTTCCAATCCCCATCGCCTTATGGGATTCAAGCCGGTTATGCTCATTCACCGTGAGTGATGCAAACACCTTTGAAATATTTGTTCTATCAAGGTGGGTCATCTTCCCAACACCCACAACTAGAAATTGATCCCAAACAACCACAATCCTAGCCTTAAGCTTAACCAAGAAGGAATCTAGCACGTAATCGTTGACCACCCCCATGTGGCACTGATTCCGACTGGCACATGCATTGATTTATTTTTGAATATTTTTGTACAAATTATTTTTAAATTGCTTCATCTAATAAAATAGAAGTTTTTTTGAATATGTTTGTGCAAATTATTTTTATATTGTTTCATTTAATAAATTAGGAGTTACTTCGATGTAGACATGTTGGCGTTGTACAACCCGGGTTCCTACACCACCTGCAAAACTTCTGTTGGTTCGTTCTATCTCGGATATCCATATTATCATGTATTCTAGTCGAGCACGGTCGACATTTTGGTTTATGACGCAATTCTCTATTTGGTAACAGCTTAAACGGAGCAGGCGATACAGACGGCCACTTATGTTCATCTAGGACTGGTGGGAATATGTGTCTCTACACGTTATACATGTATTCTAATTTGTACACTTCGTCGGCATTGCTTATGGGATCCAAATGGAGATTCTGACAAGCTACAATTACATAAGCGCATGGATAACGAAGTGCGTCAAACCTCCTATAGTCACAAGTCCTATTTCTCAAGTGTACACGATATTGTCCGTTGAAAATATCTTGTTTCGATTTATCGAACTCCGTCACATGAAACCATAGGTTGTTGTGATTGTGACACACTGTATGCATGGAGTTAGCCCGCACCTTAGCTTTATTAATTTATTGCACTACCTTCCGGCACCATACATGGCCTACTTGCATTTGGCCTTTATAACTCGCTACTTGCTTTTAAACAATGCAGCCAAACGGAAGTTTGTCTCCCATACAACTGAGGTTATTGGCAAATGATGCGTTCCTTTTAAAACAGAATTGATGCATTCAGCCAGGTTTGAGGTCATTTGACTATATCGTAGGCTGCTGTCGTATGATTGTGTCCACTGATCGAAAGGTATGGTACATGGGTAGTTTGCACCTTGGTCGTTAGTTGACCACAAAATTGCCAACATCTTATGTAAACGATCCTTATTGATCTCGTACCCTGTCAATATAAGTGGATAGCGATAATTACATACAACTCTTCCCTTCAGATCAAATTGAATATTACAAACCAAAAAATATTGGTGGCAATTAAATACCCATGTTGGTCACTTGTCGTCATTCAGTGGCAAACCGATATTGCCCATAGTAGTTGGACACAACATACCTTGGACATTACTGATACTTTGTGCGATCCTAGTGATAAATGATAAAACTAACATATTTTAATCTCATTCTTAATGCATTTTTGGATGATTATTTATTTAAATTGGTGAATTTGATGCTCCTAATCCCTTTAATTCATGTTTTTATACTTAGGTGAGCATTTGGGAGCAAAAAGAGCAAAAAACAGAGAAAAAGAGCAAATTTCAGGAGCCACAAGAGCTGGGCACACACCCATGTGCTAGCCAGTGTCGATTTCACACATTGCTTCCCAAACACGCGGAAAAACACAATTTTTAGACTTTCTAAGCATTCTAGAGTCTATAAATACCAAATAGAAGAAAAGATAGGGGAGCTATCAGAGAAGATCGAAGAAAACAGTCAATGAACACTATTGGAGCCACTTTCGAAGCAGATTTCCATCAAGATCGAATGCCTCCTTTTAATTTCTTCTAAAGTTTTTATGAGTTTATTTGTTTCTTGTGGTTTTTCTGACTTTGAGATGTTTTTATTCAGAATTATGAACTAATTCCCTAGATACCTAGGGAGGATGAAACCTATGATGAATTATTTAACTTCTGTTTTACATGATAAATACTTGATTACTGTTCTCAATCATGTGTGCTTATTTCTTATTTGAATATTTTCAGGATATCAATTCATGTTTAATGTGTTTAATTCAGTAGAGCAAAAGTTCCTGTTTAAGAGTAGATCTAGGATAATTGAGTAGAATTGCATGCAATCCTAGAAATAGGACGACATAAATCTACAGGATTAAAGTTAAATCTAATAGGAGAATCCATAAATCGAGTTAATGTGACAATAAGGGTTTTAATTAGAAAAAGATTTCAATTAATCAAACTAGAGTTAGTTGCTTCAACTCTCGAAAGAGATATTAGCATAATTTAGGGATTTCTACGGATCAAGACACCAAGTGAATAAATCATTTAAATCAGATTAGTAATAATATAAGGAATCTAGGTTGATTCTTTTATGGGTATTGTCTCTCTAATTGGTTATCTTTCGATTATTTTCCTGATTCATTCTCTGTTGCGTTCTTAGTTAAATTAGTTTAGTAATTTTAGATTAAAACTCATCACTCCAAATTGTCAGCTAAATAATAAGAAAACGATAATTACTAATACTTTTAGTTCTCATGGATACAATATCTCTACTCATCATAGCTATACTATTGTTCAATAGGTGCGCATGCCTTTGTCGTAAATTTTAGTTAGTGCGGAAAACACACATCAATTTTTTGGCATTGTTGTCGAGAACTAAAATATTAGGAACACTTTATTTTTATTAATTTAGCTATTTTTATTTTATTTTATTTTATTTGTTTTAGTTTAAATTTTTACATTCTAATTTTTTTATTGGCTTCTAATAGGTTCTTTTGGTTTATAACTAGAAGAAACCCATCGGGACTATTGTTATTTGACAGGGAAATTGAAAGTATAGCTCGCAAAAATCATAGAAAAGCAAGGCAGAGTCGATAGAATTTAGTAGACGATCAAGAGGACATTATTATTACTGAGGAGATGGACGATAATCAGAATATTCAGCTACCTACTGCAACAACTCTTATTCCTCGTACTATGTACAATTATGCCAAGCCCACTCTGACTGGGGCTAAATCAAGTATTGTGCGACCTATCATTGCAGCAAATAATTTTGAACTGAAGCCGAACACAATTCAGATGGTACAATAGTTTGGTTAGTTTGATGGTTTGCAAGATGAAGATCCAAATACTCATTTGGCCAATTTCCTGAAAATCTGCGACACTTTCAAGATAAATGGTGCCACTGACGACGCCATTTATTTATAGTTATTCCATTTCTCGTTGAGGAACAAAGCTAAAAGGTGGTTAAATTCTTTACCATGAGGTTCCATCACTAAATGGGCTTAAATAATCGAAAAGTTCTTTCTGAAGTACTTCCCACCAACTAAGACAACTAAGTTGAGGAATGATATCTCCTCCTTTGTGCAGATCAATTTAGAGACTTTATATGATGCATAGGAGAGGTACAAGGACTAATTGAGACAGTGCCCTCACCATAGGTTACCTTTATGGTTATAGGTCCAAACCTTCTGCAACAGTTTGAATCCCTCAACTAGGCAACTAATTGGTACAGCAGCCGCTGGAACATTGAACACCTGAAGTGGCTTATGAATTTATTGAGGAGGTGGTACTAAATAATTATCAATGACAAGTTATGAGGATAAAGCCAATGAAAGCAGCTGGTGTTTTTAATTTAGATGCGGTCATCATGTTATCAAACCAGGTAAATTTACTTAATAAGAAAATGGTTTATATCTTTCTACACAGGTACATCCAGTGATGCAATGCGACATAAATGGAGGTGGAATAAATAATCTAGAATGTTTACCATTTGCCTCTAGCACAGAGAATGAGCAAATCAATTATATGGGTAATAATTCTACGCCTCAAAATAACCTTTATAGTAACAACTATAATGTAGGTTGGAGGAACCATTCCAATTTCTCTTGGGGTGGTTAAGGAAATCAGAGAACACAACCCCCTCCAAGCTTTCAACAACCACCTTATCAGCAAGAGAATAAGCTGAACCTTGAGGAGATGTTGACAAAGTTTATCTCAGTGTCAGAAACACGTTTTCAAAACACTAAGGCAACATTGAAGAATCAACAAGCATTGATTCAAGGGCTCAAAAATCAAATCGGTCAACTTGCTAAACTAATCTCGAAAAAACCACAAGGTAGTTTGCCTAGTAATAAAAAAACTAACCCAAGGGAGCAGCTTCATGTAATTACTATTTAAGATGAAAAAGGGTTAGTTGAATCTGAACAAGAACCAAGGCAAAAAATTGTGGTAAATAACGATAAGGTTGAGGTAATCCAGAAAGAGTAAAAGTTGGTTGCCAAAGAATATAAAACTCGAGTGCCATATTCTAACGCGACGAAGAGAGACCACACAAATGAACAATTTGGTAAATTTCTTAAACTCTTTAAAAAATTACATATTAACTTACCGTTTGTTGAAGCTCTTTCGTAGATGCCCAATTATGTCAAATTTTTAAAGTAGCAATTGGCAAACAAATAGAAGTTAGACGATTCATCAACTGTAGAGCTCAATGTAGTTTTCTCGGCCATCTTACAAAAAAAAACTACCAAACAAACTGAAAGATCTAGGAAGTTTTACTATTCCTTGTTTAATTGATAGTTTAAATGTTGATAATGCTTTGACTAATTTAGGGGCTAGTATTAATGACATGCCTTATAAAATGTTTAAACAACTAGGTCTTGGGAAACCCAAATAAACTAGGATGAGTATTCAATTAGTGGATAGGACCATTAGATATCCTATGGGTGTTATTGATGATGTGCTTGTTAAAATTGATAAATTTAAATTTCCTGTTGACTTTGTTGTCTTAAACATGGATGAAGATAGTGAGGTACCCTTAATCTTAGGTTGCCCCTTTTTAGCCACTGCCAAGACTATTATTGATGTTGGTACAGGTGAACTCGTACTCCGTGTAAGTAACGAAACGATTACTCTTCAAGCACGCGATTCTATGAGAACAACTAGTGATTAAGATGATTTAAATATTTTGTTCAGGTGAGTAACCATGTGGCTTAACCTTCTTTGCAAGAAATCCCACGAGAAAACATGATAGAGCCAAGTTACAATCAAGGTGAGAACAACTGAACAATAAACGAAGAGCGAATGCTACACCTCGATGAACTAGATGAATGGCTAACACATGTCAAAGAGAAACCGAAAAAGCACGAAAAAGAGCCGAAGCGACAACATGAGGAGCATGTGGATAGAATAAACCAATTTAAGGTTAGGGAAAAATGCTGCTAGAAAAAATAGATCCACGAATCTCCCATTCGAAGCTTGATTCAAATGGATCAACCCCATTTAAAGTATTGAACGTCTTTCCATACGGTATAGTCGAGGTAACTCATTCTGAATTCAATATGTTTAAGGTAAACAATATTCGACTCAAATCTTATTTTGGTAATAGAATTGATAATGAGAAAGAGGAGCTTCGGCTTTACAAACCATTGTAATCGTGTGAATACAAGGTAAGTTGAGCTTAGACTCTAAATAAGTGTTTATCGAGAGACAACCCGAGTGTTTAACTTTTTCTAATTCTTTTAATTCTATTGCATGCTAATTTAAAATCTCAAATTAAAAAATATGTGTTTTTTACACACACGGCCTGCACACACGGGCGTTTCTTAGGCCTCGCCTCACCGAACCACCATGACCACCTATTTCCCCTTCATCACACCACCACCACCCTTGCCCCTTCCACCGTAGCTAAAAAGCCACTCACAACCACCCTTCTCCCTCCGACGAGATAGAACCATGCCCTAGCCTCTCCCCCCTTTTTCCCACTCTACATAGCCCTCACCCCAAACCCCTACGACTTTCCCCTTGTCCGTCCTTCCCCTTCCACAAAATACCCCCACGCCCTCCAATTTTCGGCCGCTGCCAATTGTCTCCACTGTCACTAACTTCCATCGGTCCTCCCCTTTTACCCTTTTCTTTCTTTATTTTATTTTATTTTATCTTTATTTATTTATTTATTATGCTTATTTGTTATATTAATTTATTTTATTTTATTCCTGTATTTTCTTATTATTTTTTATTTGTTTCTTTTATTATTCTTATGCTTAGAATTTATTTTATTTTAATTTATTTATGCTATTTAGTTATATTATTATTATCTTTGTTATTGTTTTACTCCTATTCTTCCTGTTACCTTTAGTTGTATTGTGTCTATGATTATTACTTTTCTTTTTAGTTTAGTAAAGTTTGTTTAAGTAGTTATTTATGATTTTTATTTTTGCACTATCATTTATTGTTATGAAAGTTATTAGTTTCGTTTAATTATTCCAATCATATAATTAATTTTAGTACTGTTTATTCTTGATTGTTTAATACTAAGTCCTGTTTCTTTTGGTATTCTTTTAGGACTATTTTTATTTTATTTTTGTTATTAATTTATTTTCATTCGTCAAGTTGTCATGTTTAACTTCGATTATGGCCTAAGTTATTGGATTGCCCCTCTTGTGTTGATTCGTCCATTTACTTCATGTGATGTTGATCTTTAGTTATTTCATTAAAGATTTTCCATGACGAACACTAAAGGGAAATTCAAGGTCGCAGTCCCCGCATCGAAAAAGCGGAAGACTCTGGGCAAGACCTTCTACTCAAGCGCTTCCGCCAATGCACACCACCCCTATCTCTGATTTCCACAAGGTCCCCAAGAGGACCTATATCAACATCTTTGACTGAGGTCATTCGGATTAGGCTGATGTATTGATTGGGCCGCTTTAAAGCATGTCCAGTTAGCTGATCATGTCCGCGCCATCATTGCTGCAACTCCATGGGATCGGTTTATTTCCATCATCGAGCCCACATACTCGAAGCTGACCTTAGAGTTTTTTTTGACATTTCGCTTACAGCAAGTGATGTCGACCCATAACAAGACGTGATGTCGACCCATGACAAGCCGGGCACTATCACCTTCAGACTCGGCGGTACCGTGTGACATATGGGTGTCCTAGAGTTTAGAGTTGCATTGGGACTCTACATTGCAGAATTCATGAGTGTTGAGGGGTTTCTCTGATTATACTAGCACATCCACTAATCGCCATCTTTTTGCTGGGTAGAACTCACGGTGAGTACGACGCCTTATGACCCAAGCTGGTCAAAGGTGACTCCCCTTCCTCCGGCCCTACGCTATATTCATGCAATCTTGGGTCATACTTTGATCGGTAGGAGGGAGAGCACCGTAGTCGTCTGTACAACTGACGCATATTTTTTGTGGAGCATGGCCACGGGGCGCACATTTGATCTCACCTATTTTATCGCCCTAGCTGTCCACCATCATACAGGGCGCAGTAGGATGTGCCCTATCTATTTAGGCCCTTACGTGACTCGACTCGTACGTCACTTCAATCTCCTCGACAGATCGGAGTAGTCATCCTCTCTTACACTAGTTGGACAGATGTCCCAGCAGAGATTCTCGAGTATGACTCATATGAGGATGATCGAGCGACTTCATGGAGTGGATCCTCCTCAATACCGATTATCTCATTCTGATCCTCGGGATTAGCATGAGAACTTTACTGATGATGTCTCTGTCCACCAGGAGGTTCCACCTTCGAGTCACCATTCTACTTCTGCTGCTACCTTAGCAGACCTTTCTGAACGGTTCACTCTATTCGAGCAACACTACTTTGAGCAGTTCAATAGTATCGAGGCAACTTTCTATTGGATCTGTCAGCAACTCCATATATCCTCTTCAGCACCAGCGACTCACGATTCCAATGCCTCTGACATTGAGGATCATTAAGTTTATTTCTTTTCATTTTAGTTTTATTTTTATTTTTATCTTTATTTTTATTTTTAGTTATTTAATTTTTATGTTCTTAAACTTCTTTCGTTTACTATCTTTTGAACTATATTTTTAATATTTATGGTTGTTTCTAATTGAGTTGTAACCTCTTAATCTTATTTACTATTTGTGTTTATTTTCTTATTAGTTTGCACAGAATCATGCACTTCACTTTCAATTGCCTACAATTCTAGTTTTCACTATTCTGGCAATTTCATCCATATTCAAGGCAGTTTCAATTTTCTTCCTCTCTTATGATATTCTGCTTATTCTATGTTTATATCTATTTGTATATTAAGGACAATGTACATCTTAAGTGTGGGGAGGTTATTTATATAATTATTAGAAAATTCCTGAATTTCTTGTGTTTAAGTAATTTTCTCATATGTCTATTAGAGTGAACTTTTGTCAATTTAGAATTTTTATTGTTGTTGTCTTGGATTAACTTGTAGATATTTGTGCATTGGTTTATTTAAACTTTAAGACATGAGAGAATCAAGCATGATAAGTTATTTTTCAGTTATTAAAATTTTTTTAGGTTGTTTCCCTAAATTGAGATATTATCTTGAAGTTTTAAATTTACAAGTTTGACATCAAAACCATGATTTTTTGTGAGATTTTGAGCCTTTAGAGAATACATTTTTCATGCTCATTCTATTGTTGGTTATGAATGTGTCAACTTGATTTGTTATTCTAGAACTTGCTTTGATTATGCATGTCGAAACCACACCTTTGATTTGATAAACTGAGATGATAAAGGCACTTAGGTTTTAACTCACTTATCCCATAAAAAGCCTACCTTTTTAATTAACCCTTAGAGAACCCCGTTGAGCCTAACACACCTCTTCTTGATTGACCTGTTAATATTAACCCATAACCCATTTTTTTGTTCATTGTGACTTTTTCCCATTCTATTTTCTCTTTTTTTTGTCAAGATTTGATTTGGTTAGTTGCCAAATTATGCTCTTATGTTTAATTTGTTGAATTATTTCTGATTGTTCAGAAAAAAAACAAGAAAAAAAATCAAAAAAAATATATATTTATTTATCGATTATTATTTAGTTCTATGTTGATAGAGTTTGAACAGTTAAATTCATATTTTGAGAATAAACTTGTTTTTATTCTTGAATAGTTCTTTATTGATGCACTTGTTTCAGCATAGGTTTATTTTTTTTCTAGTTTGGTAATTTATCAACTCAATCTCAATTATAACCAACTTTTCTAGCCTTTCTCCACACCCTTAACTTAAACCTCATTACAACCTCTTAAAGACCTTTTGATTTATATATCATATCATTTTATGGTGGTAGAGATTTGATTTTCATGCAAGCCTATGGTAATGACATTTCTTGTTCGACTTTTGAGTGCATATTGTTGAACCTTAAACACTTTGTGTGCTTGAGTGAATCTTTAGTGAGGATGTCAAATCTTGTTAGTTTTGGATTAAAGGTAATCACTTAAATAAGGGGAGACACCTATGTTTTCTTGCTTAAAAAATTGTTAGCTTGGATTGTTTGAGGCTTTAGTGTCTTTTTAGTTGAATTTCCAATGCATGATTATTTGCGAATTATTTTAAGACATCATTGATGGGAATTACAAGTTGAGAAAGATTAATTTTAATGTGAGTTTCATTGTTTCTTATGGTTTTTCTGACTTTGAGATGTTTTTATTCAAATTTATGAACTAATTCCGTAGATACCTAGGGAGGATGAAACCTATGATGAATTCTATTATTTAATTTCTATTTTACATGATAAATACTTGAATTTTTTTCTCAATTATGTGTGCTTATTTCTTTTCTTTTTTTTTTCTTTTTTGATTAAAAAAATGACCCTAAGGTCAACCTTATTTTATTGCATCATGAATTATAACATTGTGGATTTCCAATGGATAATCCAAGTTAAAATACAAATTACATATGTTCTTAATTGTAAGCTTACGAAGTAAATCAACAACTTCATTACTGCTTAGGTCAATCCAATTAAAATGGACCGACTTAAAATTCCAAAGAGCCATGCACTCCTTTTACACACAACAGCCCAAAATAGCAACATCCTTATCACAATTTTTTACCGTATTTATTAAAGTAGCGTTGCCAGATTCCATTATTAGCTTGGACACCTTTAGTTTTCAAGCCAGATTCAAGCCCATAGTCAACACCTCAAGCTCTGCCCAAACAACATCGAGGGCTTTCATTCCAAAACCATAGCTACCAGTAAAAACGAAGCCATAAACGTCTCTCGCAATAACTCCATAACCGAAACACCTATTTAACACTGCAACATCAACGTTGATTTTAATAAAATCTTTAGGGGGATTCTTCGAGCCTTTACACATCAGGGTAGGGGGAATCATAGAGGGTCATTCAAGTTAAAAATTCTAAAATCTCTACTAAGGGTCTGCGCATTTTCCTACACCACCCTAGCTGGATCATCTTTTCCCTGGAAAACCATCTTATTTATGTGGTTCTAGCAATTCCAAAGAAGAGTAAATAAGTTAGCAGCAGCTTTGGAGTCAAGCTTGCATATAATATCTTCCAACCAGTCAATGCAATGAACATAGTTTCTTTCAAGAAGCCTATTATTTAAGCCCCTAATTATAAGGGTTTCACGGACCTTCGGGCTCTCTTTTAGAGCATGGAGAAGTGTTTCCTCACTATTTTTACATCTCGAATAGGTTGTAGAGAAGTTTTGACGGATGCGAATAATGTTAGCGTATGTGGGTAAAATATCATGGCCAATTTTCCAATTGAAAACTTTAATCTTGAGAAGCATTTTGAGCTTCCAAATAATTCTCCAAAAAAGCCTGTGAGGGCCAAAACCAATTCTCTTTAGAGATAGCCAAGAGTAGGCGGACTTCGATGTATAAACCCCATTAGGGTTTTTTAACCATATTCTACTATCTTTAACATCATTAGGAGGAATGGGTAAATTACAAATATACTCCCGATTTCTCTGCCATAAAGCTCGATGACCCTATCCCTTTTCCACCGCTTTTGATCCTGGTCCCACAAATCATTAACCTTTCTTTCGTCGTTAGTCAATAATGGCCGAAAAATAGAGTCCCCATTAAGCCCTTCAATACCCTAATGGTCCCACCAAATGTCGATCGTGTTACCGTCCCCAACTTTCCAAATAAAATCATCTTTCAACATTTTCGCCGCTTTTGCTATGCTAGTCCAGGTAAACAACGGTTATCACATAGCTTGGGTTTAAACACATCCCCTTCAGGAAAATATTTAGCACTCCACATCTTAAAACATAAAGTGCCATTGAAGTTTATGAGCCTCCACACTTGTCTTCCTAAAAGAGCCAAGTTGAATAAGTGCATATCCCGAAAGCCAATGGCACCCATCCCTTTTGGATAACATAAACGATCCCAAGCCATCATGTTCCAGCCGCGGGTCTTCTCTTTGTTAGTCCACCATATCTGGCTCATTTTCGAATGGAGCTCCTCAATGGCTCCTTTCGGGGCAAAAAAAACAGAGAACACATAAGTTGGTATAGACTAGAGGATTGCTTTAAGGAACACCTCTTTCCCACAATAGGATAACAAACGTTTTGACCAGCTATTGACCTTATAAGTGCATATATTGATAATATTAGTGAAAGCTATTGACTTTTTTCTCTTAATAGGTAATGGTAATCCTAATTACCTATCAAGAGCATCAACCATGTACATGCCGAGCATAGAACAAAAAATCTATCTTTCGGCCAAAAGAGTTTTTGGGCTAAACATAATCATAGATTTACCGTTATTAATCTTTTGGCCGAAAACACTTGTAAACTTATTAATAATATTGACTATTTCCTCAACATCCTCTTTGTTATTACGAATGAAGAGGAGTGCTTCATTGGCAAAAAAAAAAGTGATTTATTCTTAACCCATTAATACTAGCCCGAATTCCTTTTAACATATTTTCATTTTGTGCTCAGATTAGAAATTTAGAGAAGGCTTCCATACAAAATACAAAAAAATTAGGGACAGAGAGGATCCCCTTGTCTTAGCCCTCTTTTCGGTACAAAAGTCTCTGAGAGGGTTGAGTTGCATTTAACAACGTAGCGGACCGAACGGACATAACTTAATATTTTTATCACCCACGCATCGGCGTAGCCCATATTGTGCATAACCTCTTCAATGAATTTCCACTCTACCCGATCATATGCTTTGCTCATATCAAGCTTGATTACGAAACCCTTGTTGGGCTCGTTCTTGGCACTTTAAAGGTACTGGACTAGCTATGGGCAATCTGTATGTTGTCGTGGATCATTCTTCTGGGAACAAAAACGATTTGATTTTGGCTAATGCATATTGGGAGAGTATCTTTCAATCGGCTGGTAAGCACCTTGGCTACTATTTTGTACACCACCCTGCATAGACTAATTGGGCGGAAATTAGTCATATCAATAGGCTCTTTAATTTTAGGGATAAGAACAATAATAGTCTCGTTTAGACTATCTACATTTCTATCACCCCTAAGAATCCCCTAACACAAATTAATAATATCCTCCCCCACCACGTCCCAATTTTCTTTGTAAAAATTCCCCGACAAATCATCTATTCCCGAGGCTTTCCTAGGGTCCATTTGATTGAAGGCTTTAGTAATCTCATTATCCATAAACTCCTTCATCAGTCTTTCACTCACCTCCCCTGAAATGCAACTCTCAATATAGTAAAGATTTAACATTTCAACATTTTTTAAATTTGACTCAAATAAATTTTGAAAATACTCCCTGGCCTCCTCACAAATATCTTTGGTGTTTTCCTTTCAGTGGCCATGCATGTCTTTCAATCTCTCAATGTTGTTTTTTTTTTTCCTTTCTATTTGTAGCTCTAACATGGAAAAATCGGGTATTTCTATCACCCTCCTTAAGCCAATTGACTCTCGAATGTTAAGTTGAATATTTCTCTTTGTTGTCAATAGCTTTCCCAACTTTAACTTCATAGCCTTAAGCCTGTTACCCGCGTACATGCTTCTTGGGATATCGATGATTCTATTGATTTTCACCTGTAAAGTTCCAATCTAATTGCGCATATTTTTGTATCTATTATACTGCCAAACTCCCAGGTCTTAACCCACATTCTCAATTTTCCCCATAATATCCACATCACCATTCTGCCACGCATTTTTAATAATATGTTTAGCTTTATTCTCTTTGGCCCAGCAGACATCGTATCTGAAGTTGAGCCTAGGGTCTCTTGTCCTCTCTCTTGGCTTACGACCCTCAGTGTCTAAAAAAATAAAGTCATGGTCAGAAATGGATTGTCGGATCACCTTGGTCTCCATGAACAAAAAACACACCACATCATTTGAAGAAATCAAAAAGCGATCTAGCCTCTCCTTTACCAAAGCGTCACCCTCTCTGTTGTATACCCATGTTTACCACCCTTTGTCCATTTTCAAGTCAACTAATAAAAACTCATGCACAATCGCGTGGAAGTCATCAATTAAAGTTTTTGGTTTCCTCCTTCCCCCATATTTTTCCACATTATTGAGAATCGCATTGAAGTCTCCTTCGATGATCCACTTTTCCTTTATTGACTTTCCCACCTTCCTTAACATATCGCATGAACTCTGTCTTTTGTTAGGATCATCATTCCCATAGAAGCCTGTGAAACAGATGGACTTGTCATTATCCAGGTGAATTAGAGAATCAATATGGTTGTTAGAATAATTTTTTTTCTCGACCTTTATGCCTTCTTTCTACATCATGACCAGACCTCCACTTTTGCAGATTGCATTAATAACCAAGCACCCCTCCATCCTGCATTTGCTACGAATAGAGACAAACTTATTAGTATGAACTTTAGTTTCACAAAGAAAGATAACCTCAGGATCATTCGCAATAAGAAGTTGCTTAAGTTCACGAATTGTCACAGGGTTCCCAATCCTACGACAGTTCCAGCAGAGAATCCTCATTGCTTTTGGCAGGGTTGGTTGCCAGTTGCCAGTTGTCACCTTATAGGTGAAACATTTTCCAGCAGTTTCCTCTTCACAATCTTAAATAGACTCTCATCTATTTTATCTCCGTTTGATCCCCTATGTCTCTTTCTTTTACTTTTAAACCTTCCCAGTCCTTCACGCATTGATTTATGACTTCTATTTTCCAAAGGGGAGTTAGATACTAAGTTTTCTTTACACCTCTTTTTCTTTTCCTTTTTGTATCATTTGCCTACTGTCGTCCATTGTGTATGCTTTACCCTTCTCTTTGTCCTCATTCGGGGGCTCTTTGTTTGCCATTATCTCAATAACATTTTGCCATATGCTTGTGTCTTAGTTCGAAGCCATTATATTAGCCCTTAGCCAGTTTCTAAAGTGAAAGTTTAAAATATTAGATTCCAATGCACCATCCATGTTTTTGCACTTTTTTTTTGTTTGAACAATTAATCCACAGTAGTAGTAAAATTTTGGTAATCTCTCATACTTGAGCACACATATGATTTCGACCCTACTTTTTCCCACTAGATTCACAACCCTTCAAAGGGGGTTTGACACATTAATTTTGATTTTCAACCTTAAAAATTCGGTCCAGCCTCCATTTCTATCTTTCCAGTCGATCGCCACTAGCTTTCCTATAGCATTGCTGACATCCAACGCTATTTGTTGATCTATGTATTCCAAAGGAATGTTGTAAACCCGCAACCAAAAAGGAGATAGATTGAACTCGTATGTATCTATGTCTTTACCCTTAATGAATGACATCATAGCAAATAAGCAGTTGTCAAATAGCCAGGGCATAAGGTTGAGGATTCTGCTTCCTATATATCACCTCTCTATTTGGTTTCTCCTCTGCCATTATTTTCCCACCGCCCATGCTTCGAAGCCTTGAAAATTGTTAACGGCATTGGTGCTTATGACCTGGACTGATTCTTCTTCCAAAAATTTTCATCTTTCTAGCATCACGTTAATGTCTTCAGCTATCGTGAATCTTGTCTCAACAAGAGACCAACCCCCCAAATCGCCAAAAGGCAAAAGCGACATCACCTTGAAAGAAACATAAGAAAGAAGAACAAAGAGCCTAAGGTGGAGGCTAAAATGCAAACTTATGGAGCTAGAGGAAAACAAAGAAAAACAAGAGCAGGGAAAAATAAAAACTGCAAGAAACATAAAGAAAAAGCCACATACAATAAAAGGAATAAAAATGAAAAGAAAATGACAGGCAGACAAAAACCTGGTTTAGGCTCAACGGGGTTCACTAACGGTTAATTAAAAAGGTAGGCTTTTTATGAGATAAGTGAGTTAAAGCCTAAATGCCTTTATCCTCTCAGTTTATCAAATCAAAGGTGTGGTCTCGACATGCATAATTGAAGCAAGTTCTAAAATAACAATTCAAGTTGACATGCTCATAACCAACAATAGAATGAGCGTGAAAAATGTATGCTCTAAAGGCTCAAAATCTCATAAAAAATCATGGTTTTGATGTAAACTTGCAAATTTAAAACTTCAAGATAATACCTCAATTTAAGGAAATAACCTAAAAACTTTTAATATCTGAAAAATAATTTATCATGCTTGATTCTCTCATGTCTTAAAGTTTAAATAAACCAATGCACAAATATCTACAAATTAATCCAAAACAATATCAATAAAAATTCCAAATCGAAAAAAGTTCACTCTAATAGACATATGAGAAAATTACTTAAACACAAGAAATTCAGGGATTTTCTAATAATTATATAAATAACCTCCCCACACTTAAGACGTACATTATCCTCAATGTACAAACAGATATAAACATAGAATAAGCAGAATATCATAGAAGAGGGAGAAAATTGAAACTACCCTGAATATGGATGAAATTGCCAAAATAATGAAAACTGGAATTGTAGGCAATTGAAAGTGAAGTGCATGATTCTGTGCAAACTAATAAAAAAATAAACACAAATAGTGAAGAAGATTAAGAGGTTACAACTCAATTAGAAACAACCATAAAAATTAAAAATATAATTCAAAAGATAATAAACGAAAGAAGTTTAAGAACATAAAAATAAAACAACTAAAAATAAAAATAAAAATAAAGATAAAAATAAAACTATAACTATAACTAAAAAGAAAAAAAAAGAAATAAACTCAATGATCCACATCGTCAAAGGTATCAGTACCGTGAGTTGCTAGTGCTGAAGAGGATATATAGAAGTGCTGACAAATCTGCTGCGAAGTCCAATCGATACTGTCAAACCTAATTGACAAATTTTATTATTTAACTTCTGTTTTACACACAAAATTGACAAATTCTATTATTTAACTTCTGTTTTACATGATAAATACTTGATTATTGTTCTCAATTATGTGTGCTTATTCCTTATTTTAATATTTCCGAAATATTAATTCATGTTTAATGTGCTTAATTCAGTGGACCAAAAGTCTCTATTTAAGAGTAGATCTAACATAATTGAGTGGAGTTGCATGCAATACTAGAAATTGGACGACATAAATCTACCTGATTAAAGTCAAATCTAATAGGGGAATCCATAGATCGAGTTACTACGACAATAGGGGTTTTAATTAGAAAGAGATTTCAATTAATCAACCTAAAGTCAATTGCTTCTATTCTCGAAAAAGATATTAGCATAATTTAGGGATTTCTATGGATCAAGACACCAAGTGAATAAATCGTTTAAATCAGATTAATAATAATAGAATGAGTCTAGGTAGATTCTTTCTTGAGTATTGTCTCTCTCATTGGTTATATTTCGATTATTTTCCCGATTCATTCTCTGTTGTGTTCTTAGTTAAATTAGTTTAGTGATTTTAGACTAAATCTCATTACTCCAAATTGTCAGCTAAATAATAAGAAAACGGTAATTACTAATACTTTTAGTTCTCGTGGATACGATATCTCTACTCACCATAGCTATACTATTATTCGATATGTGTGCTTGTATTTGTCGTAAATATTAGTTAGTACGGAAAACACATATCACCTAGAGGCTTCCCTATCGTTCAATTACAGCTAGTATTCTAGTGCCCTAATTCGATATAACGCAGGTATTAGGTTGGGGGCAGACATACCTCCTCAACCTAGAAAGAAAGAAATCTCAGTCGTCTCCTAACTCCCCCGGTGTTATTACAAATGCAATTGGAAGGATCCTCCTATCACCATCCTATGCCACAACTAGCAATAGTCGATGGGTACATTTACCATATATAAAGGTACCGTCAATTTGTACCAATAGCTTTTAGTACTGAAATGCGTCACAGAATTACTTAAAGCTCCGAAACAAACGCTTTAATGCTTGGCATCCATAGAGCGAGTGGCCATTGTAGTATGCAGGAACCGTTTCAAGGTTTGTTACATAACCTGGGATGTACCTCTCTAGCAGCTAACACCACTGTCACACCTCATTGTATGAAGCGTCCCACCCACTGTGCATCTTCTCCAACGTCTTTTACTTAGCTATCCATGCTTTGCGGTAAGAAGGCGTGCACTTGAATTGGCTATGAATATTGGCAATTAAGACCGACACAACAGTCTTGGGATTCACTTTCACTATCAGCAGTATTAAGCCCGCTATCATCTCTAAATCCAACTTGGGATGATCCTGTTAAACACTTGTCAACTCATGAGTACATTAAATAATGAAACATTAAATAATAACAGTAATATTCAAAAACCCTAAACACCCAGTGATATTGTACTAAAGGCAACACACGTATGTGGACTGGTGAACTTTTTTATCTCCCATAACCCTGTCCTCTTCTTAACCAAAGCCATGATTTTCTATGAACATGTATCGTCTAGCATTGCACACTTGGCCTCGAACTTCTTGGATTTGGATTTAACCACGTGGTAGTTAACCCCATTCATGATGTTGTATTGCTTCAATGCACCGAGAAAATCATCCTTACTGGAAAACTCCTTACCAACTTGCAATTCACCCAAATCCAATAATGAACTTGCGTTGTCACACCTTTTGTATGGTAGATTTGAAAACTCCAACCTATCATCTGCCAATAGATCGACCTTATGAAAATAGGATAGAGGCGAGTACGCTATGAATCGTGGATCTTCTTCTCCTTCATCTGAACCCCCTTCACCATATTCAGGTTCGGTTAAAACATGCTTCGATTTATAAAATAATGTAACTTTTGCACTATTGGCACCAGGCTCCCAAGGTGGATCCACATCGGAGTTATCATCCGACCCACCAACATCTACAATGTAGGAGATCCCTTCACCGACGAATGTCGCAAGGAGTACATCTTCCATTCTCGTGTACATTTTAGAATGTCCTCAATCATATGTGAATTACCAACCACTAGGAGTTGATGTCATTCCTCAATAAGTATTTCCAGCATTGAATATTGACCCACCGAGGTGCATGTCCGATCCACTAATAGAGTGACGTGTAGGGGTCATGTATTCCATCCTGCCACAAAAAAATAGGCGGTTTTGTGTTCTGCCTCCTACTAACAGAGTGCCAGACAGAGATCGTGTATTCTTCTCGAATAGTAGTATAAGTTGAAGTCGCAAGTGCTTCATTGGCATTGAAAATTCCACATATAACTCAAGATAGGGTGATCCACCAGTGATGTGCTTTTGTACTATCGCCTCTTAGCCATGAGCACTTTTGATACCAAATAAGTCATATGTCACCGGATCAGGCAAAGCACAAAATCAATACTTAATAGACGAAACTCTCATTGGTGTCGTTCTGAAGATTTTGCGCTTAATTCTTTTAGGAAGTTTTGTCAATTCTATATTCTGGTTAAAAACCAGTTGCGCTATGTTCTCTGATAAAAAAACAACGTCATTCTCGATGTCACGGACCTTACCGTCATATTAAATAACAACACTAATACGTCCACTCATGTTCATCTAGATTACCTGTGGAAAGAAATTCAAAACAAAAAACATTATGCAAAAATATAATGATTCGTATAAATACTAACACGATAAATCAACTTATACCTTCTCAACTTTTTCAATTTCTATTCTTCTGAACTTCTTCAATTTCTTTTGTTGTAACTTATGCAACAAGAGAATGAAATTTGGGTCATTTATAGCCTAAGGGATAGTAGGATGCACTGTCACCAACACTACTGAAAAGAGCATTCAGATGGGAGCTTTTTCAGTACTTTGCTGACAGTGCATCCTGCTTGAAGCGTTTTTCAACCACAACTATCAGATTTCCAAGGAATCCCAAGAATTTTTTTCAGAACCACCTTCTCAAAATTATTTTTTCAAAATCAATAGTACAAAAAAAGTCCAACTGGAAGCTTTTTCTATACTATTACTGACTGTAAAAAAAAATCCATTTTGTCAAAATAATTTTTTCAGAACACATTATGTCAAACTTTTTTTTTCATATCCTATCTTGTCAAATTTATTTCTTCCAGAACAATACTTAGCAATTAAAAAAAAATTAAACCCTAGACCTTAAACCCTAATTTATTTTTTATAAAACTCTAAACCTTAAACATAAGCCCTAATTTGCAAAAAACCCAAAAACCCTAATAAAAAAACATAGGAAAAAGCATGTCCCTGTCAACGCTTTTTACAAAAGTATGTCCACGTCAGCGCGCTTTTGCTGACATAAGGAAAAACACGTCCTCATCAACGCGTTTTTCTATGTTTTCCCCTTAAAATGCGTCAACGTCAGCGTGTTTTAATGTTTTCGATTCATTCTAGTAATTATTTTTTGGAGCGGCCCATTTCCATAATAATTTCAGAAATGGGCTTTTTCTGGTACTATACTCTAGATATTCTTTAGCTCGATTTAATTTATTTTTTAATTTTTAATAATTATATAATTTATATTATATGAAAATTAAATATATATTATAATATAAATAATAAATATATATTAAACTGTTTATGTTTAAGAATTTAATAAAAATAATATATATACAAACACTAAATACTAAAAAGTAACATTTTTAAAATATAAAAATTAATATAAGTAAGATTGGATTAATAACTTACAAATATAAAAGTTATATTTTGTTGGCAAACCAAAATTACGGAATTATGTTGATGGGGTTATTTAGACATATATACCTAAAGGAAAATTTTATTTATAAATTTATTACTTTTTAGATTATTTAGAAAAATATAACATCTTTTATTTCCTGAAAAGTGAACACGTTATGTGATTTATGTATAAATGGCAGGTGACACTCTTTTAATTTATAAAACAAAAAAAAGAAAAATTCTACCTATCATATTAGATGGCGTGCTCAATAATTTTTCGACATGTGACTGAATATTTTAAAAAATGTTATTAAGAGAGTTCAAAAACTTATACGGGGTTGAGGGAGTTATTGGGAGAAGGGAAAGTGAAGTATTTGCATATTCTCGTTTCATTGTTTGAAGTGATTAATTTAATTTTCTTTTCAATTATATTTTTTTTATTTCTAAAATGAGGGTCTCATTTCGATATTCAACTCATTTCCTAACATAATGGATTCACTTTTAAAAAAATAATGTCCTCGTTTTCTAAATAATCTAAAAAAGAAAAATAAATTTTCATTATGTATATATTCCTTAAAATTTGTGTTAACTTTACATATAAATTTTTTTGTCGAAACTAAAGTATTTATTATCGATAATGATGATTGATCATTTTATTACAAGAAATTTTCAAGAGATAAATAATTGGCCACAAAATATATTTTATTCTTATAAATAAAGATTAAACTCTCAATTACATGATTAAGGGATAAAATGATGGACTTGGTCATTCTCAATTTCAAAAAGAAAAGGAATCTAATGTTTCATTTGGGCTTCATCCTAAAACTGGGACGGTTTATATGGGCTTTAGGGTGAAAGATTTCAAAATTTATGCTTTTAAGTTAAAAGCATATTTCTAAAATTGAATTCTAATAAAAATTAATATCAAACACCTTCTAAAAAATAACTCAATTTTGCAATAAGATAATATATTATATAATAAGTAACATGCTTACGTGGATATGACACGTAATTAAAAAAATTAAAAATTCTAAAAAAATGAATTTCTTTTATTTATCTTTCAAAAGAACCATCAAAATTGAAAATTTAAAAGTGAACTATAATATAAAATTTTCTTTTATCAATTTAGTGTGAATTTATAATTGGTTTCATTTTAAATCAATATTTTAAGTTATTTTTATTTACGGGGATTATCCTTTATTTATCTTAACATTATTATTTAAATTAATAAATTTATATTTTGTATCATTCATAAATGAAATATAATATAATATATTTTATTAATAAATTTATATTTTGGTATCATTTATAAATGAAATATAATAAAATATATTTTATCATTTTAAAGTAGATATATAGTTCGTTTCATTTTAAAACAATATTTTGAATGATATCCTTCATTAATCTTAACATTATTATTTAAATTAGTTTGTAAATGCCATGAGTTGATGGTATGTATAAATTATATTATTTTATTATTTATTTATACATTTTAAAATTTTAGGATAATTTCTTTTAGAGACTTAGTGATGAATATAAAATTCTTAAAATATTTTTAAATTTAACAAATCATGTTTTTGAAATCCATATATAAAGAAATGGTTAAGTTGGAAAGTGAATATTATGGGATCTTGGGTTTAAATTCTGTTAAAAACATTTATACAAAATATTAATTTTTATTTTTTTTGTTTAAATAATTTTTTTAATAATTTAACAATTAAATTAAGATTCGATTTTTACATCTAATGTATACACACAATCAAATTTTAAAATTTTAAAATCTATACTACTATATATAAATGAAGGTCCGGAGACCCTTCTTCTTTGCCACTTGTACAAGTCTTTTCTTTCTTTTTTTTGGTTGTAAACATAAAATGGTTAATTTCAATTATGATCTTTTTTATTTTATTTAGATTACATAAAAATGTCTCATTTCAATTTTGGTCCATGTACTATGTTAAAATTTAAAATTTAATCTCCATACTTTAATTTTTTTACATAATTTGATACCTTGTTAATTGTTTATATAAAAAGAAGGTCCTAAATGATTTTGTCATCACGTGTCCTTTTTTTACCCTATAAGATAACTGTAAAATTTTAATATTGATCCCTCTACTTTTTTTACGTTTCTTTTTTTCATTGTAAACATAAAATGGTTAAATTTCAATTTTGGTCCTTTTATTTTATTTAGATTACATAAAAATGTTCAAATTTCAATTTTGGTTCCTATACTACGCTGGAATTTAAGATTTAATCTTCATATTTTATTTTTTTAGATTATTTGGTACCTCAATGTTTATAATTTCATTAATTATTTATATAAAAAAAGTTCTAAGCGATTCTATAATCACGTGTTCTTTTCTTTTTTTTTTGCCCTATAAGATAATGGTAAAATTTTAATATTGAACCCTCTACTTTGCTAAAGCCTAGGATTTAGTTTATATTAATTATTTTAATAAGTATACATTAGAATTTTAATAAAAATTTAATAAATAATTATAATATCATTATTATAATTAAAAAATTGAAGCCTAGCAAAAGCAAAAGCGGACAAAACATTCTAGTTTTAAAATAAAAATCTAGCATCATTAATTAATTATTTTTTAATCAATTTCCAACATTCTTTGGTTTCAATTTAAACAATATTTTTAACTTGATTTTTTTAATAACTTTTAGTTTTAATTTATTAAATTTTTTTATAAGAGAAGAATTTAAGGTCAAATTTTAAAGACAACGTTGTTAGGAGAGACAAACACAAATCCAAAAAAAATAATTTCTTTGGATTATAAAACACATAGAAGATACATTGATTATACTAAAAAAATTTGTTTTAGTTTATTTATATTTAAAATATTTTAATAAATAGAATTATCCATTTAAAATCAATATTAAATTTAAAAAATAAAAAGCCACAATTTTAACTGCTATCCTAAAATTATATGATAAAATAAATTTTATTATTATTTTTAATAAAATAAAATAAAATATTGATATATTGATAGAATTTGAGGGAAAGAAGTATAGATAAAATTACAAGAGCAATGCTTAAACTACACTACTAGTCACTTAATTATTTGTAAATTTTTTTTGGTTACAAAATTATAAAAATTACAAAATGATCACTCAATTATTCGATTTTATCTTTTTTTGGTCATCGACTGTTAAATGGCTAATAAAAAGATAATATGGCAGTTTTTAAAGTTGATATAACAGCAACTTTAATCCTCAACATTTGTACATTATGTCAATTTAGTCTAAATTCTAAAAAAACTTAACCATCAACATTTATACTTGTGAAATTTGAATTTTTTTTTCTAGTTTTGTTTCTTTGTGATATCGAAGATAAAATGTAAAACATTGAGAAAATTTTGAACTTATTATATTAGATTTTTGGGTGTTTCTATTTTTTTTTTCAATCAAAATTAACTGATGAATTTGTTCTTTTTAAGCTTTCCAGGTGAAAGGTCACAAAGAAACCTAATTTTTTTTTAGAATAGAGACTAAATTAACATAATGCATAGATATTAAGGGTTAAAGTTGTATCATGCCAATTTTAAAAAGCTGTAACATCATCTTTTCCTTAGCCATTTAGTAACAAAAAAAGACAAAATCAAATACTTAAATGACATTTTGTAACTTCTTTTATAATTAAAGACAGAAAAAATTTACCAATAATTAGATGACTACTAATATAGTTTACCAAAAAAAAAAGAATTTAAAGGTAATAAAACTATAAAACTCATTAATACTTCATTTTTGTTCGCAATAATTATTTTGCATATTTGTAAAATTACAACAGATAATTTATATGACATACGTCACAACTAATTATATAAATACTAGATTATGGTACATTTTGGATAAGAAAATTTATATAACAAATATATTTATAAAAAAATTAATATAAAATTTAAATAAAGTTTAGGTTGAAATGATAATGTTAAAATATTAAAGATTATGATGAAATTTTAAATTCAAATCCATAATATGTATATTTTTAGATAAAAATATAAAAACGAAAAAAAATTCTCATAATAATAGTTGTTATTTTGTAAAAAAATATTTTTTTTATTTTTTTAAAATTAAATTTAGATACTATTGATGAGTAACATCAACGAGCGAGACTCTTAAATAATAGAATAAATATATAAAAATGATATATATTAAATTTGCATAATATCCAAATCTTCCTAAATTGTTTTATAGCCCTAAGTATATTATAATTTCCTTTAAAAGCTATTTATTTGAAGAAAATGGGAAAACCCTGTTATCCAAATATCTACACGTTAACGGTAATCTACAAGAAAAAACAAATTCTAAAAGTTTAACAGCCGTCAAAATCATTGCCCTCTAATTTGTTCTTTCTCAAAAGATGAAAGATTATTCAATGAATGAAACTGTGTTTGGTACATCTTGCTATAATCCAAATCCAATTAATTTAATTCAGTTTGGTCCTTAAACCCATTCTTTATTTCACTTCATTTCAACCAAATTTAATAGTCTATGATTCCTTATAATCCTTGACATGTTCACAACAGATATAATAGACATGATAATCCTTTAAAAAAAAAAACTGGATTCAATGAACCAATAGTTTATATCATTGATTCTCTAATTAATTAATCTTACATTTAGAGATGATGGTTCTTTAAGTGGAGTACATAATGTTTTATAAATCCATCCACATTAATCATCATCTTCATATTTCGGGTTGGTTATTTGTTTGTGTTAAATTATAGAGTAAAAATTTAAAAGTTAAAATATAGTCTAAGGGTAGATTTGGATGAGCGGTGGGGTGCGTTGCGGTGGATTTAGCTTACTTTTTATCTCATGCTACAGTATCTAATCTCATTGCTATCGTTGTTTTTACACTAACTGTAGGTAAACGCACCACCCATCCAAACCCACCTTAAGTCTCTATACGTTTTGTACATTTTGAATTTAATTCCTACTTTTATTTTCAGGAATTTAATCCCTCAACTTTTTTAATTTAAAAATTCAAGTCCAGTTGTTATCACTATTAAAATTCTTCTATTAAACTTACTGAAATGACATTTTGAAATTAAAAAATATATATTCACTTGGTAAGTCATGCAATGATAAAAGTAATGTTGAAAATATTAATCAGAATTTTTTTTTAGTGTTCTTATAAAAAATTGACATCAACATTTGATTGAAATAATTAACAATATTAACTATTTAAACTAACTAATGATGTTAAAAAGTAGAAGAATCAAATTACATAAAAAAATTAAAGCATATATATTAAATATCAAGTTTATGCATACTACAAGAGCTGAAATTGAAATTTAACCATTATCTTATAATGTAAAAATATAAAAAATAAATAAATAATATAAAAAATAAATAAATAAAGGCAAACTCAAAAATATAAATGGGAAGCCACTAGTTAGTCTCTAAAACTTTTAAAACATTTAAGTTATATATAACCACATAATATTTTAATATAAAAGTTAAAAATATTAACTATTTAAACTAATTAATAATATTATAAAAATATATAAGAACCAAATTACGTTAGAAGTTAAGGTATAAAGATTCAATCACAAATTTAGACATAATAATGAGACCAAAATTAAAATTTAACAACTAATCTATAATGTAAAAAAGAAAAAAGAGCACCATGAGGTGCATGTGTCAATAAAAGAAATGTCCAAAGACCTTCATTTTTTATAGAATATCTTAATTCAACCTTGAGCAACATTTAGTACTTTCTCAATTTTTTTTAACAAATTCTTTTCTTAATTTTATCATTTCAACCAAAATAATATTTTCTTTTCGCATTAACTTTTTTTTATAGATTTGTTACATAAATTTTTTTCACCCTGAATGTAATATAATATATATATATAGATAATAAAGCTCATCATTATTACTTATACATCTTCATAAGTTTCATGTTATACTTGAAAGAATTGGACTTAACATGGTTTGGGGTTTAATTAAAATTTTTTAAAAATTGAGATATTATTTAAAAATTTTAAAACTTTTAGGAGCTTAATGGGAATTTCTAAAAATTTTGGGAATCTAATTAAAATTTTAAAATATTTTTAAAGGCTTAAGGAGAATTTTTAAAAATTTTAGAGCCCTAATTAAAATTATTAAAAAATTTATAAAGGCTTAATGATAAATTTCCATTTTAGAGGTGTTCTTGGTTTGAATGATTTCAGATTAATTGAAGAAACCATCTTACGACATAGAGAAGCACAAAAAATGCTTGGAAAATCAACAAGAGGGAAAAGATCCTTCATCAAAGCAACAGCTAAACAAGCAGCAGCAACATCATAAAAACACCAAAAGAAAGTGATGAACAAGAAAGGAAAAACATATAAGAAACATTGAATTTCTTTGGATCCAATTGAAGCTCAGTTGTAATTGGATCCAACAATTGTAGTAGTTGTTGGCGTCACTCAATGTGGAATGAACCAAATCTTTGTAGCAAAAAGTGTAAAAGGGATGCCTCAGGACTTGCATCAAGACTTTAGCCATTAGTGTAGTCGACAAATAAACCAATGTGTTAGTTCAGTCAGCAAAAGCACCAACGTTTTTCAGGCAACAGTAGCTTGATTTGCACCAATTTGAAGCCAAAGATGAGTCGTTACCTTATGATCCTTTCATGCGCTCTTCCTAGTAGTATAAGCATCTTAGGTCATGATTCTTCAAATTTGAGCTGAAAACTAGCAAGAAGGGTTTGTTGATGAGGACCAAAATCAATAGAAAGGTCACGAAAGCTTCAAACTTGTAATCCAACCTGTTGACTGCACCCTGATATACGTGCATTGGGGCTATGAATCAACACGATTATAATTAAATATTTAGCTATATGCTGCAAGTGTAACAGGTTGAGTTGAAATATTTGTATTGTTACAATGGAACACTATGAAATATTCTAAGGATCAAACCCAAGAGAATTTGAGGTCAAGGTGATTAATGGTCAAAACATGCAAAGAGGAAGTCTAACTAACAACTCGCTAAGCACCATATTACAACAAGTCACAATGGAGGGGTAATTACACTAAATTAACTATCTAATACTAGGAAAGACCAAATTGTAAAATAGTTAAAACCACGCAATCAACAATTCTAGAAACACAAGTGGTTATTTGACTTTCATGTTGTTGATTAGTCTTTGGATTATGGATCTAAAAG
The DNA here is from genome assembly GCF_007990345.1 of Gossypium hirsutum. Taxonomy (NCBI): domain Eukaryota; kingdom Viridiplantae; phylum Streptophyta; class Magnoliopsida; order Malvales; family Malvaceae; genus Gossypium; species Gossypium hirsutum. The sequence goes on from NC_053433.1 coordinate 8,828,968, forward strand.
GCTTAAAGTCCTAATTGACTTAATTTTACCTCTTGATCACCATTTTATCAAATTAGATGATTTAGTTTGGTTTATCTCTTAACCTTGCCAAATTAACTTGGGACAACCAAATTGATGACGAATAAGATCTCCTCTCAATCTTACCTATTTAAATGTTCACCTAAAGGCGTCAATTCTAAGTTTTGAAGTCTATTCGATTTAGCCTAGTTTTTACAATTTAGTCTCTATACCAAAAACTAACCAAACAACAATTCCATCAATCAACCACCATAGATTTAGTTATCCAACATCATTTTCATGCAAACAATAACCCAACACATACTCAAATCATTCATTAAAATAAGCACAAGAGTAATGTTAGAGAAAACTTAGGAATTTCTTTGATGGTTGCTTGAAGAAGATGATGACAACAATAATGGAGGTGAAAATACCAGGTTAAGATTTTTATACTTTACAAAAAGAAATATATTATAATTAAAAAGTTGTGATAGTTATTTTATGGATTTAGATTTATTTTGTAGTAAAATAAGAAGTCTAAAATTGAATTAGTTTACTATAGTTATAATAAAATAAATTTGTGGTAATTATAATAAATTTAGATTTATTAGTTAGAAAATGAAATAGATTACGGTAAAAAAGTTATGCTAATTATATTATATTATAGATTTTTTAAAATACAGTAATTTAGATTTAGATTTAGTAGTTAAAAAAATATACTATAATTATTTTAAAAATATGATAATTATAATTATAATATAATCTAGAATAATTAGTTATTTTAAATATATTATGGTAGTTCTACCAAAAAAAAATATTATGGTAGTTATATTTAAAAATGGTATGATAATAATAGCATCATTTAGATTTATTAATTATATAAAATATGTACTGTAGTTCCATTAAAAAAAGTTGTGATAATTTTATTTTATTGATTTAAAATAGACTTATAATTTGAGAAGAAGTCTAAGCATAAAATAGAGATTGATTTAAATTAATTATCACTTAATTAACAATAGAATTATATAATCAATTAAAATTTAAGTTTAATTTTATAAACAACTTCCAATAATTAGGCATATTCAACCTGGTACCATCTAACAAAAATCACCCATAAAAAAATTCAAGATTCTTAGTGTTAATAAGTTAGAAGCATCTAAAAAAAGAATGAAGTATTAAAGTTATGATTCTTTGAAGAGATAGATAGACTATCATTTTAACTGATGATAAGATAATATAATATTATGATATTATTTTTTAAAATTTCTCTGAAGTTGTTTATATTGTGTAAAGTAAACACTTTTTTATTTTTATTTTTACCTTATTAATATTATTTGTTTGGGTAGGTGAAAAATGTTTTTAACAAAAAAATTTAATCATTACTAGTAAATGTGTTTAATGCGTTTATTATTTTAGTGTAAATATTTTCTGTATTTATCTTGAATTATTAAAATTGTTATATGTTGTTTTACCTACTTTTATTATTTTTAATTTAATATTGTAATTTATTTTCTTATGTAGCTCTAATTTTTTGATGTTTAATTGTTTTTTAGTTAAATATTTATTTTATGAGAAATATCAATTTTCCAGGGATCAAAATAATAAAGATTGAAGAGTAGAAAATATTGATCTACAACATATTCATCTTTCAAATATTAAATACATATATTTTCGCACAATACACATGACATAATACATTAATTATGCTAATTAGTTATTATTTTGAATAATGTTATTTAGCATTAATTACATGATGTAAAGCTAATTGCACATTAAATATGTTAAAAATGTTTTAATTATGGTTTCAAATTTTATTATTATAATATTTAAATTTTAAATAAGTTAATATATTTTAATTATAATAATTTATAAAAAAAATGTTACATTAATTAATTAATTAATTAATTAACAATATATTATTTGAAAATTAATTAAAAATTAGATATATAGAATCACATGCAATACATGTGATGGTAGAAACTAATTACAATAAAGAAACAACTAACATCTTTTAGACTTTACCATTAGATTTTATAGTTCATTATAAATTTGTATTCTTATACGTATACTACGAACCCCAATATATGTCTCCTGTGAAGCCTAAAATGTGTCCTCTAGTGGAGTTGACCCTTCGACAAACCATGTGCATCTACCTCACTAGATGCGATCCTAAATTAGGTGAACATCATGTAACACGCACCTTCGCCAAACATATGCGAGGTGCATCTAGGGAAGTCTAAGATCATTGATTACCCAATTGTCCTAAAACGTTATATTCTAGGACATCACATCACTGTCACTACCAAGAAGCAACATCAGATCCCATTGTCAATAGTCCCTAAACATGTTGCATGTAAGACCCCCTAACCCTAAACCGTCGCCAGAACAGGGTTACGAGACATTACCGAACTTATCGGACAATTTACAACTAATTCTTAAATAAATAACAAACATATTATAATATAATCATAAATTCATATAAAACTTTTGCTAATTGACTTCATTTTTTAAAAAAAAACTCAATATAACCTCTTTATAAATATTTAACATTCTCTACAATTTCAAATCGCAACCAATCCAAACAAATCACTTCATGAATTTATACATCTCTAATTATAACAAACTAATAATATAAAGTTCTAACATTTTTATGTTTATAACAATCTAACATAAGATGTCTAATTGATTCATTTAAATTATCATTCAAAAAAATTGCCCAAAGCTATGATATAGGCTATGTTTAAGACATATGTAATTGTATGGAACAACCATTACCATCATTTATCATTAATATTTTATGTATCAAAATAACAACAAATTACAACCTAGGTACATGCCATTTTCAAAAGAGAAAATACATCACCACGTATTTGAGTTCAGAATTGACTTGGATGTTGATTTGTACCTAACCTGTGCACGAAAATAAACCATACGCTGAGTATGCACTTAATGGTATTTCTATAAACCAATACTTAAATCAATTATTAGCTCATATCCATTTTGACTATAAAACCTTATTTACATAACAATAGTTAATTTCTTAACTCGATAAAGTATATGATTCTAATCATATTTAATCAATAACAATCAGTTATTCAATACAGTAATTTAGTTATTCAGTAACTATCAAATATTCATTGCAGTAGTTTAGTTATTCAATAACTATCAATTATTCAATACAGTAATTTAGTTATTCAGTAACTATCAATTATTCAGTACAGTAGTTTACCCCTATTAACATAACTTGGACCTAGACGGATACACGGATCCAAACAACACACTCGTACGGCACTTAGTGCCTTATCGGCTTTGTCGAAGTAAACAGTAACAGTATGGTACTTAGTACCTCATCGGATTAAACCCAAGTAACAGTAACAGTACGGCACACAAGGTGCCTCATCGACTCGAAGTCGAAGTAATAGTACGACACTTATAGTGTCTCATCGACTCAAGATCGAAGTATCTTTGAACACTAAACACAAATTCACATACATTCAATTTAATATCAAAACACTAATACTTACCTTAATATCTTTCCATACATATATAATAATAACAACAATTTAAATGTTAAGTTCGATTTGTAGAAATACAAACCGTAATTCTCGAATTACTCTTAGTCAACCTTCTCATTTCCTTTCTTTGTCGAGGTCTCCGGTATTATGTTAGCTACGGAAATTAAAATAATTATACCATTAATTACAGCACTCATTATAACAAATGATTGAATTTCTATTCAATTTATACCTTATTTTCAATTAGGTTCTAACTAACTCATTCACTTTACTAACTTAATTCATACTTCATTCTTATTCAAATTCCTATCAAATTCAACTTGACTATCAAGTGTTTATAATAAAACCCTAATTTAAAACTTCTTTTAATTGGATCCCTCAATCACCAAAACTTATAGCCTAGTTTACAATTTAATCCTTTAATCAATTTTAACTTAAAATTCATTCAATTAAACCCCTAATTCATTATTTTGTTCAACATGAACTATATTCAAAAACCTAAAAACTTCCAAAACCCCAACTTAATTTCAACAAAACTTTGTTCTAAAGCTTTTAAAACATCAAATTTAAATAAAAATGACTTAATTGACTTGACAATTAAAGCTTAAAGCTCCCAAACCCTAGTTTTTCCCTTTTTCTTTCTTTTCTTCTTTTTCCCTGGTACTTTCGAATAGCCTATTCTGTTTTGGTTTCCTTCTTTGTTTTATTTTATTTTATTTTATGCTTTATTTGTTTGATAATAATATAATATCTTAATAAATATCTATTTAATAATCAATATATTTGTTACAAGTGTAATATTACTTATATTTACACATGTACTAAATCATCATCATACATTTGTCATGTTTTAATTTATTTATCACATAAAAATCTTATAATATAATTATTTAATTAATAAATATCTTTTACTAATAATAAATAATAAATATCTATTTACTTAAATAATAAGTAATTTAAATCCATGAATTACATTTGTCATTTTGGTCCTTTATATTTTTTTAATCTATAATTCAATTTTTACTCCTTATTCAATCTAGTCCTTCTTCCTATTTTCTCTTAATTAAGCTAAATTCGCCTAATTAAAACTTAATTAAACACACTACTGACTCAGAAATATTCCTAATAATTATTTTCAAACTCGGTTTACTAAGACGGAGGCTCAATAATATACTTTTCTGATGCCCGTGAACTTTAGGTCATTACATTTATTCCCCCTTAATAAATTTCGTCCTCGAAATTTACCTAAGAAAAGATGAGGATACTGTGCTCTCATTATCTCTTTTAGTTCCCCAGTCACTTCTTCTACATTATGACTCCTCCATAAAACTTTCACTAAAGGAACTTGTTTATTACGCAATTCCTTTACCTCACAAGCCAATATCTTAATCGGTTCTTCTTCATATGACAGATCGGGTCGAATTTCAATATCCTCTGTAGAAATAATATGTGAAGGATCTGATCGATATCTTTTAAGCATAGAAATATGAAAAAGATTATGATTCTTTTGTAATTCTAGAGGCAAAGCCATACGATATGCAACTGGTTCAACTCTCTCAATAATCTCATATGGCCCAATAAAACGAGGACTTAGTTTTCCTTTTCGACCGGACCTCATAATTTTCTTCCAAGGTGAAACTTTTGAAAATACCTTATCACCAACCATATACTCAATATCTCTACGTTTCAAATTTGTTTATGATTTCTGCCTGTCAAAAGCTGTCTTCAATCTTTCTCGAATCTTCTTAACAGTATCTTCTGTTTCTTGAGTCAATTCTGGTTCAATCACTTTTCTCTCATTTAATTCTATTTAACACATTAGTTACTGATACCTTCGACCATATAAAGCTTCATATGGTGCCATTTGAATACTTGATTGAAAACTATTATTGTATACAAATTCAGCTAATGGTAGATAACATTTCCAACCTGATTCAAAATCAATAATACAAGCTCAAAGCATATCTTCTAAAATCTGGATAACTCGTTCTGATTGTCCATCGGTCTGTGGATGGAAAACTGTGCTAAAATTAAGTCAAGTACCAAGAGATTCATGTAGTTGCCTCCAAAATATGGATGTAAACCGTGGATCTCGATCAGAAATTATTGACACCGGAATACCATGTAATCGTACTATCTTTCGAATATAAACTTCAACAAGTTTCTAAAGTGACCAACCCGTTCTGACTGCTATAAAATGAGCTGACTTTGTAAGCCAATCAACAATCACTCAAATAGCATTTTTCTTACTTGGTGACAATGGCAACCCTGTTACAAAATCCATTGTGATGCAGTCCCATTTTCGTTCAGGAATGTTAATAGGCTGAAGTAAACTAGTTGGAACTTGATGCTCTACTTTGACTCGCTGACATGTCGAACATTTAGCCACAAATTCCACTATATCTCTCTTCATACTTGGCCACCAATATAATTCTCGTAAATCACGGTACATTTTCGTTCCTCGGGGATGTAATGAAAAAGGACTATCATGTGCTTCTCGAAGTATCAACTCTTTCAATTCTGAAATATTTAGAACACAGATCCGATTATGAAATCTCAGACAATCATGCTCATCAATACTAAAATTCCCTGCTATGCCACTCTGAACCATTTCTTTTCTCTTCATTAGCTTATCATCTTCTAATTGAGCTGACTTGATTCGTTCAAACATCATTGGTTTAATTTTTAATTCACCCAATAAACCTCCATCATCACTAATTCTGATTGTCCATTTAAAGAAGCATCACTATACACAATAAAATCTTTCCCTGATTCTGGTAAAGTCAAAATTGGTGCCTTTGTCAACATCTGCTTCAATTTCATAAAACTTTCTTGAGATTGATCATTCCAAACAAACGGAACATTATTTTGCAATAGCTTTGTCATTGGTAAAGCTATTTTTGAAAATTCATTCACGAACCTTCGATAATACCCAGCCAATCCAAGAAAACTACGTACCTCTGACACATTTTTGGGAGTTTTCCACTGGACGATTGCTTCAATCTTCTTTTGATCCACTCTAATTCCGTCTGCTGACACCACGTGACCAAGAAATACCGCCTCTGATAACCAAAATTCACACTTACTCAATTTCCCATACAACTGTTTCTCTCGTAACATTTGTAAAATAATTTGAAGATGTTGCTCATGTTCAGATTCTGTTGCTCATGTTCAGATTCAGACTTTGAATATACCAAAATGTCATCAATAAAGATTACCACGGACTGATCCACGTATGGCTAAAAAATTCGGTTCATAAGATCCATAAAAGTAGCTGGGGGATTTGTTAACCCAAATGGCATCACTAAGAACTCATAATGACCATATCTTGTATGAAATACTGTCTTCAGTACATCACTTTCCTTTAACTGATAGTAGCCCGATCTTAAATCAATCTTTGAAAATACTGAAGCTCCTTTCAATTGATCAAATAAATCATCAATACGTGGTAATGAATATTTATTATTGATTGTCACATTGTTCAATTACCGATAATTAATACACAACCGCATCAAACCATCTTTCTTTTTAACAAATAACACTAGAGCTCCCCAATGTGATGTACTAGGTCGTATAAAACCTCGATCCAACAAATCTTGCAATTGTATTTACAATTCCTTCAACTCCATAAGTGACATATGATATGAAGGTATTGACACTGAATCTGTACCCGGGTATACTTCGATCACAAATTCAACTTCCCGATCAGGAAGTAATCCAGGTAACTCTTCAGAGAATACATCAGGAAATTCACATACAGTCCTGATTTTACTATATTTACTCTCCACCCAATCCGAATTAATTACATATGCTAAGAAAGTAGCACAACCTTGACAAAGAAGCTTACTAGCTTTAATTGCTGAGGTAATACGAACTGATCCACTGGTCTGAATACCATTTAATTCAATCTGATCACCAATTTCATTCTGAACAGTGAACTTCTTTTTATAGCAGTCCAAAATTACCCCATATTCTGATAGCCAGTCCATGCCCAATATAATGTGAAAGTCGCCAAATGGCATAATTAACAAGTCAACAGAAAAGATTCTATCCTAAATCATTAACGGGCATCTTCAACATATTTGATTTACTAATATAGTGTGCCCCAAAGAACTAGATACCTCTACTGTTACTCTAGACAGTTCAGGTTTTAATTTTCCATTCTCAGCTAATTTTGTGTTAGCATAAGAATGTGACAATCCCGGATCTATTAAAGCATAAACGGGCTCTAAATGCAATAAAAATACACCTGTCACCACATCGTATGCATCTCCTTCTTCACGAGTTCTTACAACATATGCTCAGGCTAGGGTTCTAGCTTCCGATTGTTGGGTGGCAACTTCACTTGTTCTTCTAGCACCTCCTCTACTATCTGAGCCACCTCTGCCTGATCCTCAACCTCTAGAAGCAGATTCAGATCTCTGTGATACTGTTGGTGCTGCTTTATTAATCTTTGGACAGTCTTTTATGAAATGATTGGTGGATCCGCAACGGAAACATCCTCCAGTTAATTTCCAACACTCTCCTCGATGTTTATTCCCACAGTATTGACCTTCCGAAATTTTAATATTCTGAGATGACCCTCTGATGCTGCTAGTGGAAACTGTCTTCTGCCTACCACGATTTCTGTCACTTCTATTTGATCTAGAACCAAATCTCCAACTGCCTCGAAATTCTTTTGATCTCTTAAGTTATGGATTAGAACTTGTAATTCCGGGACGCTTTCCAAGTGAACAAGAAGTTTCAGGCTTTTTATTTAATCCCAACACTTGTTCAACCAAATCTCCATACGTACGCTTCTCCTTGTAACAAAGAAACGGCACATAATAAACTTTCCTGTGGGGTGCATTCAAGTTACTTCAAAATTCTCTTTGTGGTTTCTATCAGTTTTCAGCTACAAATGGATCAACTCCCCTTGAACCTAGAAATTCAGTAGCACCATACTTCTGCAACTCTTTAATCGGGACTCTTCGGGTAGTAGGAATAGGGGCATAACAGGTATAGTTCCTACTGCTCTTTGAAGGGCATCGACGACCACTCTGAGTATTTCTGAATTATCTCATTCTCTAGTATCACTCCTTTTAACATTTGATGGTTGATTACCTACCGGGTTTATACTTGGAATTGCAGACTCCGATTTATTCATATCATATGATTCATCATCTTCATTATACATTTCTCGATCAGTATCTTCAATATTTTCACCAGACATCTTTAATTATAAAACAGAAACAATAATTCAGTATACATATATATCAGCATCCAATCCCGACTTAAATTTAACTCAATTATGACATGTACCTCTAGACTCATTTCTGTACTCAATTTAATCCTAGAATCGACTAAACCTAAATAGCTTTGATACCATTAAAATGTAACACCCCCTAACCTTAAACCTTCGCCGAAACAGGGTTACGAGACATTATCAAACTTATCAGACAATTTACAAATAATTCTTAAATAAATAACAAACATATTATAATATAATCATAAATTCATATAAAAATTTTGCTAATTGACTTCATTTTAAAAAAAAAAAAACTCAATATAACCCCTTTATAAATATTTAACCTTCCCTGCAATTTCAAATCGCAACCAATCAAAACAAATCAATTCATGAATTTATACATCTCTAATTATAACAAACTAATAATATAAAGTTCTAACATTTTTATGTTTATAAAAATCTAACATAAGATGTCTAATTGATTCATTTAAATTATCATTCAACAAAATTGCCTAAAGCTATTATATAGACTATGTTTAAGACATATGTAATTGTATGGAACAACCATTACCATCATTTATCATTAATATTTTATGTATCAAAATAACAACAAATTACAACCTAGGTACATGCCATTTTCAAAAGAGAAAATACATCACCACGTATTTGAGTTCGGAATTGACTTGGATGCTGAGTCGTTAGTCACTTTTGTACCTAACCTACGCACGGAAACAAACCGTACGCTGAGTATGCACTCAGCGGTATTTTTATAAACCAATACTTAAATCAATTATTAGCTCATATCCATTTTGACTATAAAACCTTATTTACATAACAATAGTTAATTTCTTAACTCTTCCTCGATAAAGTATATGATTCTAATCATATTTAATCAATAACAATCAGTTATTCAGTATAGTAATTTAGTCATTCAGTAACTATCAAATATTCATTGCAATAGTTTAGTTATTCAATATTCAGTACAGTAGTTTACCCCTATTAACATAACTCGGACCTAGACGGATACACGGATCCAACCAACACATCAGTACGGCACTTAGTGCCTCATCGACTTAAAGTCGAAGTAACAGTATGACACTTATAGTGCCTCATCGAATCAAGGTCGAAGTATCCCTGAACACTTCCAATCCTATGGCATGCCAATTATATCCGACTCAGTCCGATACAGTTAATAGGGTATTCAACTCATTTATCAATTCACAGTAAGTAATCATTTCAATATCAATTTCACAAAAATCACAAATTCACATACATTCAATTCAATATCAAAACACTAATACTTACCTTAATATCTTTCCATACACATATAATAATAAAAGCAACAATTTAAATGTTAAATTCGGTTTATAAAAATACAAACCGTAATTTTCGAATTACTTTTAGTCAACCTTCTCCTTTCCTTTCTTTGTCTAGGTCTCCGGAATTACGTTAGCTACGAAAAATAAAATAATTATACCATTAATTACAACACTCATTATAATAAATAATTGAATTTTTATTCAATTTATACATTATTTTCAATTAGGTCTTAACTAACTCATTCACTTTACTAACTTAATTCGTACTTCATTCTTATTCAAATTCCTATCAAATTCAACTTAACTATCAATGTTCATAATAAAACCCTAATTTAAAACTTCTTTCAATTTGACCCCTCAATCACCAAAACTTATAGCCTAGTTTACAATTTAATCCTTTAATCAAATCTAACTTAAAATTCATTCAATTAAACCCCTAATTCATTATTTTGTTCAACATGAACTATATTCAAAAACCTAAAAACTTCCAAATCCTTAACTTAATTTCAACAAAACTTTGTTCTAAAGCTTCTAAAACATCAAATTTAAATAAAAAGGACTTAATTGACTTACCAATTAAAGTTTAAAGCTTCCAAACCCAGTTTTTCCTTTTTCTTTCTTTTCTTCTTTTTTTCCCCTGGTACTTACGAATAACCTATTCTGTTTTGGTTTCCTTTTTTGTTTTATTTTATGCTTTATTTGTTTAATAATAATATAATATCTTAATAAATATCTATTTAATAATCAATATATTTATTACAAATGTAATATTACTTATATTTACATATTTACCATATCATCATCATACAATGACAACAATTGTCATGTTTTAATTTATTTATCACATAAAAATCTTATAATATAATTATTTAATTAATAAATATATTTTATTTAATAATAAATAATAAATATCTATTTACTTAAATATTAAGTAATTTAAATTCATAAATTGCAATTGTATGCTTATTTTTATTACAAATGTATATTTTATTACCATACATTAAATAATAATTTATACTATTATATTCTAATATTAATTATAATAATTTAAATCATTAAAAATTTTTAGATTTTTCTCATTGTTTTGCGGCCTCAACTATTACTTAATGGCATATTTTCTATTTTGGTCCTTTATCTTTTCTTTTAATCTATAATTCATTTTACCCCTTATTCAATCTAGTCATTCTTCCTATTTTCTCTTAATTAAGCTAAATTCAGCTAATTAAAACATAATTAAATACACTACTAGACTCACAAATATTCTTAATAATTATTTTCGAACTCAATTTACTAAAACGGAGGCCCGATAATGTACTTTTCTGATGCCCGTGAACTTTGGGTCATTACATTGCAAACCTTATCTCCCACAATAAAAGGACTCATTCAATGGCTCAGAGAACAAATGAACACACCATGTCTTCTTCCTTCCCAAAGATCCATCCCAAAAAACCTGTCATCCTCTGTACCTTTCCACCTTCCCGTAGGTGAACCACCATGCTAACCACCATTTTCTATCTCTTGTTAATCAAACCGGTTAACAATTACATGTAATAAAAAATTTACTAATAAGTGTTAGGTGACGTTATAAGACATATTATACTCTTAAAGTAGACGTAGGTTTGAACATTGAAGACAATATTATAGGAAGGGGCAATCATGAATCTTGAGCATGAGCCACAAAATAGATCCAATAATTAAAAAAAATAGCTCTTTTAAAATTACTATAAGAAATAATTATTTAAATTGATTTCTTTTGCAAAATATAGAAATAAAACTAAGGTTTAATTCATAAATTGATACATAAACTATATTATTTTTCTCAAGTTGGTATTTAAACTTTTTTTTATCATAAGTAACACATAAACTATTTTTTTTTTCCAAATTGGTACCCTATTAGTCAACCGTCAATGAAAACTGTTGGACCTATTAGAAAGATAAAAGACAACCAATTAAAAACTACCGTATTGCATAAAAAGAAAAATAAATATTATTTTCTCTTTATATAAATAAATGTTATTTTCTCATTATATATATATATTTACTTTGTATTTTTTTTCTCCTCCTTTCTCCCACATTTTTCCCATCTCTCTCAAAAAAACCCGACAGCCACCATGCAATCCACCCTTCATCGACGCCTATCACTGTCACCGACCACGGTGAAGATGCACTTTAACCTGCTTTCACTACTACAAAATTGAAAACTTTAAAAGAATTTGTTATATGAAATATTTTTTTGATAATTTGTTATATATAATAATTTTTTTCTTATATGATTATATTTTATGTAAGAAAAACTAGCGTTGATTGATTTTTTTTAATTAACCAAAATAGTTAGTATATTTTAAATATATTAGACACCTTTTTTTTGGTCCTTGTTGCCCCCCATTCATGAAGGGATTTGAATCACACTTTCCAAAATGGTGCACCAACTTTCCTTCTCAAATCATAAATTTTCAAATCAATGTTTCTTCTAACCTATTTTTCATCGTGAATGAAAATCAATTAAATAATTACATTATGCAAAATATGATAAAAAATTAAAATATAAACTATTGAAATTGTCAAAATAAAATTTATAGAAAGAAAATTAAGTATTTAGGTCCAATTAGAAAAATACATTTTATTATTAAGATATTGTTTTCATAAAATTTAAAAATTTATTAAATACATAGCATTTAATAAGACAAATCGTAAGTCCAAAAATTAGACTATACAAAACAATTTCCATTTTTTTCTAGTAAATGCCTTGATTTTAATATATAGATTCAACTGTTGATTAAGTCTTAACTCTATTGGTACCAATATTATTGTTAGTGCAGGAGGATATAGATTCTAATGCGTTTGAATACATATTATTCTTGTATGTAAGGGTTGAGAAAGAGTTATTAACAACTTAAAAGAAAGAGAAATGATAAAAATCTATAATAAAACTAATATTAAAAATATAAAACTCTCTAACAGTTTCTCTTTTTTCTACATATGGTAGAGCAATAATTATTTTTTGTTTAAAAAGAAAAAAAAACCAAAATAATTGATTCAATCCGAAATCAGGGGGAGAGAATTACGCCTAACATATTTGAAAATTGGTAATAAAGACGGACCAAGATTTGGAAAAACCAAAAAAGAAAAAAAAAGAAAAAAAAAAGAAAAGAGAATGAATACAAAATACGACTAATCTAAAATATTAATGTTATAATAATAATAATTTCTGTCATAAAGGGCAGCCGCCCACTTTGCATTAGACGTCCCCAGCTTTCTATCATTTATTTTCAATCATTGATGTAGAATAATCCTTTTACCGTTTCCAAAAATAAAAATAGATTATTTCCTAGTTTTATCCCTCCACTTTCAGAAGTTTATTTCTTTGTTTTAATTTATCAAAATTAGATCATTGCACTTTATTAAATTTGATAATTTCAATTTTAATCTCTTTTAATAATCAATTGTTTAATTTATGTCTTTTTAGCTAGTTAATTGATGAAAAATTTACATTTTGATCCCTCCAAAAAATAAACAATTCAATTTAAGTTCTTCAAACAAAAAGATAGCTTTGACCACTCTAAAAATAATTATTTTATCTTGATTTTTTTTAAAAATTTTGTTTTCTTCGCCCTTAATTCCTTACATATAAATTACTAACTGTTGATTTCTAGGTCAAAATTTAACAAGGAGATTTAGCACTATTATTCAATTGGACTAACTCCTCAATTTTTTTATATAAAATAATAGAGTTTAATTATGAGAAAATAGAGTGATTAATTTATCAGATTTCATAAAATAAGGGGGTAAAATTTAGAATTAAACTTTAATATAAAAAACTATAAATGTTTGCTTTTTTTGAAAAGAGCATAAAATCCCTTTCGATAAATGTGCACGTTTTTATGCTGCAGGTGCGTTTCCCTGCATTTTCTACTGACATTTCTCTCTCCTATTCTCCGCTTATTCGTGTGTTTTTTGGAGTGTTTAAATTTGTTAATTATTTTAATCTAATTAACAAATTTAATCAATGGTTATTCTTTTTTAATTAATTTATTAACTAATAAATTTGTAAAGGCTTGAAATTGTTTTTCTTGGCTATTTTTATCGATTTGTTTAATTTTCGGCACATGTGTTGGATACTTTTTGTTTGGATTGTGACATACAAAAAAGGAATTTCATTCTTATCGAGTTAATTTTATTTGGATGGTTCGTTTTGGAATGTTTTTGAAATTTATATTTATTCTAATAAATTTTGATGTCACATTTTGATTTGGTTTCTTAAATATTATTTCTTGAAATTAATTATGAATTTAATAAAAAAACGAGTGTTCCAAAATAATCCTTCATTCCAAAAAGAAAAAAAAATCAATAATAATAAATATAATTTTTTAAAAATAAAAATTGTCGTGAAGATATTTCAAAATTTTTTAAAAGAAGTTAGATAAAATAAAACTTCAAATTTTGCATATTCAAAAAGAAATAAATTAATCCTAAAAATTTTTGGTACATATTCAATTTTTTTTTTTATAATTTACGGTTTTCCATTTTATTTGTATAAAATAAAATTGCTGCAGATACTAAGTGCGATGAAGGAATAAATGAAGGAGTTAAAGTAATAAGTAGTTGGATTAAATTGCAATAATTGTGAGTTAATATTGAATAGGTTTAAGCAAAGGTAGGAAATGGCGGGCAAAGAGTAGGAGGAATAGGCGATTAGCCATTAGCCTTAGCTGTCTGTCTCTTAAGGATTTAATTTGGTTTGATGGGCTAAATAGCCATAAATGTGAAACTGAAAAGAGGGAAATTGGAGGTTCTAAAGTCCTTGTCTGCCTTTCTATATCTATCTTTCTCAGTCTCCCAGCAATGAATGGCGTAAAATTTGGGAGATTTTGATTTGGATTTCGCTATTCGGGATTCTGGATAGGTGACTTTCTCTCTCACTGTGACCTTCAATTATTTTCTAAGACTAATATTTTACTACTAATTATTTACTGTTCTCCCTTTTTAATTCTTTATTATTAGCAGTGTTTATACATTAATTATATGATTATAGAAAACATTTCATTTTTTGCTTCTTGGAGGTTAGATTGTCCATTGAGAGTGGATTCTAAGCAAAGTCTCGTCTCAGATTATATTCAAAGAAAAAAAAGTTACCTCGATTCTTGTTCATCCAACAGTTCGACAACAACAGCAACAACAACAACCAAAAAGTTATGGATTAAACCAAGCACTGAACTGAATTGAATTGAATTGTGCTCTGTGTTGGAGTTGAAGATGGATAGAAGGAGTTGGCTATGGAGAAGAAAGTCGACAGAGAAGAGTCCAGGCGAAACTGAGAGTTCAGGAGGTTCCATTTCATCTTTTTCTGAAAGATTCTCTGATGAGCAGGTATATATCTTTTTTCTTTATTTGGTTTTCTTTGTCATTGTCAATTTATTTGGAAATATTAATATCCTGCAATTTTGTTGAATGGATTCTTCAATTGTGTTGTAAGTATGTCCCTTCTTTGTATTTTGATGGACTCGTATGAAAAAAATTCGGGTTATTTTTGTTGTTGTAAATTGAATGATATCCAATGTTGTTTAACCAAAATTAACTCAAGTTGGTTGTTAGCCCCTTGATGATCCTCTAGGCTGCTTATTTCAAATTTATTATCATTCTCAAACTCTGATGAGAGTTGAGACCAATAATTGAGTCTGGACATTCTTGCTTAGGCAATCAGTTAGCTCCATCTACTTTTGTCTTTTAAATGTTTCCTTTAAGGAGCTCAAGTTTTGCTGAAAATGTTCTTGGATGCTTTTCCTTTTTGGTTAATCTCTGCATTTTTGTTGCTTTGATTCATTAATTATACTTTTTGCTACAATTTTATAGAGAATGTACCAGGAAGTTCTAGTCTTCTTGTGTTTATGAGCATAGTTGGACTCAATTTTATAAGAAGGCAATTCTTAAGAGCAAGAAGACTGGAGCAATAGCATTGAAAAATATGAAGTTTTCATTGTTGCCCGTCTTTAGTTTCATTTGCGCTTGAATATCACTTGTGAGACACCGCTTCTGATTTACGTTAGAAAGAGTGATTAACCTTAAGGCATTGAAGACCTCGAGAGCTTGAGAAGCTAAAAATATTTGGTTTGAGCACTCAAGAATGATTCAGGAATTCTTTATAAGCTTTTCAAAGCTAAGTTAATATTCTTGAAGTGTCTAGTTTTCCTTTCTTAGTAAAAGGAAATTGTCATTGGACCTGTGAAGCCATAGGAGCCTTCAATCACCTTTAACATACGGAAAGGAATTATAGATCACTATTGCATTAGGTTCTTGCAAAGTTTAGAAGGCTGTTTTCGAAGTTTTCCCTAGCCGTAGGCTAGTTTTAAGCAGTCCTGTTTATTACACAAGCATGATTGATCAGACTTTAGTTCCTTCTAGACTTAAGGAAATAAATGATGGTAGTGGGTATGTATTTAAGGTGAGCCAGAAGGTGCTCTTTGGATGATTCAGGCTTGTGCTCATCTGTCACCAGTTTTATCTTTCCTATTTTTTCAATGAATTCAAATATCTTGGACTTTATGTATAGTTTGTCTTTATAATACGTTATACGGTGACCTACGTAACCTGTAAAAAAGGTCCTTGATTGTTGTATTATGTTCTTGTCTTAATAATTTTCTTCTCACATGATGATAGAGATGTGAGGCTGGTTTTAGAGTTATATGTTCCGTTTGTATGTTTGTATGTAGTAATAATGTCTTTAGTTTCTGCTGGTCTGGTTTGGAGACAATCTGATCTTTCTTTGTTTTCAAAGGCTAGCGCCACCATTAGTTCTCAATCACTGGAAGTTACATCAAAAGCTGTACCTGTTGATGAAGAAAACAACAATGTGAGATCTCTAACAGAGAAATTATCTACTGCTCTTATGAACATCAGTGCCAAAGAAGAGTTGGTTAAGCAGCATGCTAAAGTTGCAGAAGAAGCTGTCTCAGGTATCGTTATTCTAAAAATTTATTATTGTAGTGAGAAAAATAACATTAAAATCAGCACAATCTTAAACAAATTGTTTTGAATAGCACAGGTTTTTACAATCATGATCTCCCCTCTAATTAGAAGACTATGTGGATATGTCACAGTAGTACTGTATTCCTATTTGAATTACATTTTAGTCAAAAAATCAAATCGATATGTATGATGGTGCGGAAAATGGCAGCAAATATAGCTTCTATGTTCATCTATTTATTAAAGAAGGTCGCCCGAATGGTATTTTACCTCCTTTTTTGTTTCATTGGCTGTGATTTACTGATATACAGCTGCAAGGGGGATAAGAAAATAAAACAGAGAATGATAGAAAAACTTTTTGAGAGATGAAATGTTTACAGAATAAACAACTTAGTAGTTCTATTCATGTTTGTGGTCAACTAATGAGTAATAGTTTTTTCTTGGTAGCACGTTTCTCTTGGAAGTTTAGGGTTCTTCTTCTCTCTCTCTCTCTCTCTCTCTCTATATATATATATATATATATATATGAAAATCTGCTGCAACAGAGAAGTTAACTGCTTGCTTTATTTTTCTTGAATATGAAATTAGGCTGGGAGAAAGCTGAAAAGGATGTAGTAGCTTTGAAGCAACAGCTTGATGCTGCTATGAAGAAAAATGCAGCACTTGAAGATCGAGTTGGTCATCTGGATGGGGCACTCAAGGAATGCGTTAGACAACTTAGGCAAGCAAGGGAAGAGCAAGAGCGGAAAATCCATGAAGCTGTTTCCAAGAAATGTCATGAGTGGGAATCTTCCAAGTCTGAGCTTGAGAGTCAGCTTCTGAATCTCAAGGCCCAACTTGAAACCGCCAAAAGTGACGCTGCTGCCTCAGTTGATCCTGACCTTCAACTGAAGCTTGATGCATGTGAGAAAGAAAATTCAGCCCTTAAACTTCAGCTCCATTCTCGAGCTGAGGAGCTAGAACGTAGGATTATTGAGAGGGACCTGAGCACTCAAGCAGCTGAAACTGCCAGCAAACAGCATTTGGACAGCATAAAGAAGTTGGCTAAGCTTGAAATCGAGTGCCGCAGGCTAAAAGCCATTGCTCGTAAAGCATCGCCTGCTAATGATCAGAAGTCTTACACTGCCTCCTCAATTTGTGTTGAATCTTTTACAGATAGCCAATCAGACAGTGGGGAGAGGCTACTTGCTGTTGAAACAGATATGCAAAAGATGAACGGGTTGGAGATGAATGGATGTGATAGAAGCCGCTCAGATGCATGGGCGTCTGCACTCATTACAGAACTCGATCAATTTAGGAAGGAGAAGGCCGTTGGAAGAAACATCATGGCGCCTTCAGTTGAAATCAATCTCATGGATGATTTTCTTGAAATGGAAAGGCTTGCAGCTTTGCCGGATACAGAAAGTGGAAGTGGTTTTAATGATGCCGGTCCGGTATCTTATCAAAACAGTATAGTTGAAAACCCATTGAAGGCTGATCTTGAAACCTTAGTCCACCGAGTTGCTGAACTAGAGGAGAAGCTAGCACTGACCGAAGAAGAAAAGTCGGAAATGCAGATAGCTTTCACTGAATCTCAAAAACAACTTAAAACATTGCAGAATCAACTAAGCGAAGCTGAGATAAGGTTCAAAGATGTGCAAACTCAATTAGCTCTTGCTGACAACTCAAAGCAAGCTGCAGAGAAAGAAGTAAAAGTCGCCAACATGAATCGACAAGTGGCAGAATCAAGACTTAGAGATGCTGAAACTGAAATAAAGACTTTAATGTCGAAAGTGACTTCGTTAGAAGAAGCATTCGGAAAGGAACAAGCATTGTCTACTGAAAACATGAACAAGTGCAAAGAATTGGAGAACGAACTTTCTAAAATGAAATGTGAAACCAAGCTCCGACGGGAGGCTGAGCTCCAACATGCAGCAAAATATAATGAAGAGTTGAAGGTGCAGCAGGTTAGTTATTTAGTATGCTTATTTTAACTGTAGGTATTGCTCGCATCAAAAGAGAAATCTATTCTTTTAAGAAGCAAAGCTTATATGCAAATGTTAGCTCAAATCGAAACTGCATCACTTCAGTCTATTCTGTAAGTTCGCATTTTCTATTGCATTGCTTCATGTAGGTTCATCTAGAAGAAGTAGGAAGTAATTAAAACCGACTTTGGTTTTTGGTTAAGTCGGCTTAAATAATTTTATTAGTGAGTTATTGGTTTCAGTTTTCCAAACCAAATACCAAATAAACTGAATAAACCAACATATATAACCGTTTCCATCTCCTCACCTTAAACCCAATACCCATACCCATACCCATACCCATACCCATACTAAAATAGTTTGGTTTGGTTAGGTTAAGTCGGTTGAGGATGCTATGGTCGGTCATTTCAGTCGGTTCTGGTGCTTCAACCAGTTTAATTGATATTTTCTACATAAAAACTGAACTGGTCAAACCGATGTTTTGCTCACCCTCTACTTTTTAGCATCGATGTCCAATATAATGCTGTAAAATGACTGAGATTCTGGAGGTTTAGAATTCTGCATTTGTCTTGAAAAACTGACTTGAGTTTTGCTATTTGTCATGATTTTATATGCTTATGCTACTCTGATTCTTTGTTTCTTTTAGAAACTTGTGTCAGACACATATAAGGATATCACTCTCTGAGTATCTTCCAAATTCATGAAAAAATTTAAGAAAAGCTTAACATACCCTTCTTGGGCAGATACCTGAGTCTGGGTAACATAGTTTTATACTGCCTTAATTTACTAAGCTTTGGATGACTATTAGCTTAATTCCCCAGGTGCAGTGACAATCTTTTTCTCCAATCCATGCACATGCTCATTGTGCCAGTTGCTGTTTGAGTACTGGGGAGTACCAACTTCAAGTGCTGGTTTTTGGTATAAGATGCATAGAGTTTGGTATAAGATGCAACTCTATGTTACTCATACTGGGAGTGAGATTTGGATAGACCAATCCAAGGGTTAGGATAGCCATCCAGATCAGTAGGTCTAACCTGACCTGACCTAGGTTTGACAAGATAATTTTTACTTGAATTAAAATTTAATAATAAAATTAATATTTTACTTAAAATTATAGAAATATTAATATAAAAAGTTTGCTAGATCACATTCGGTATAAATGGTCTTGGCTAAGAGATTTGAAAATTATTGGGCTACAATCTGACCCAACTTGTGAACATATTTAAATACGGTTATGCATGTTAAATTTTTATCAAGCTTTTAATTCAAGACTGTAAACTAAATTTTTCCTAAAAGTTTTTGATAAGTGATATTTTCAAATCCATATACTAGACAAAGATATTTTAAGAAAAATGCAAGCGAAGATGTGTACGAAGTAAACTGACGTGGGATGTGAGATGGGATTAATGAGCCTTCCATTTTATTTCTACAAAAATTGTTCAAAGAGTGATTGTCAATTGGCACAGTCATTTGTGAATTGTTAGCTGTAACGTTATCAATTGGCACAGTCATTTGTGAATTGTTAGCTGTAACGTTATAAACATGAGAGTGGTTATATGCAGGACAAGGAGCTATCAATTGCAGCCCGTAAATTCGCAGAGTGCCAGAAGACGATTGCTTCACTGGGGCAGCAGTTGAAATCACTTGCGACACTGGAAGATTTTTTGATAGACTCTGATAAGCCATTGGAGCTTGTAGATGGAGGATTAAAATGTACTGGAAACAGTGAGAAACAACCAAAACTGGGTGTTACTGGCATGGAATTGCCTAGAAGAGACTCTCCTGAGTTTTCTAAAATTGTAGGTGAGTATACTAAATCTTCAGAGAATCAGAATAGCAATGCTATTATCAAGGAATCTACATTACCAGTTAAACCTGTCATCCTCTCTAACAGAACTCGAACCGGTTTTGGGAATATTTTCCCTCGCAGTAGGAGTGGGAAACCGATTTGAATATCTGTTGTCACTCATATTTGGTTTTAGACCCAAATCTTTAGCTTGTGAAGCACCAGGTATATATAAAAAACACTCAAAACGAAAAGTAATTACGAAAAGTAATTACTCAAAGAAAATTAGTATACAAATATAGCATTTTTTTTCCATGTTTTCACTTTCCCTTATATTTATAAGGTTGTTAGTATTGTTTTGTCTTATTTCATTATCTTATAATGATAAAATAATAAACTTCGAATTTTATCTCCATTTTTTCTATTATATCAATGGATTAAAATGAATTATTTTTTCTTTCCCTCATTAAACTAAGCATGTTCAAAGGTTAAGAAATTCGAATGAGTCCAAAAATTTATATGTTAATAATAGAGTTTTACTAAAAATAAAAGACTTTAAAAAAATAAATTTGAAATAAAATATTCATTTGGATAAAAGCTTCAAGCTTAGCCTTGACATTTAAGGTGGAAGCTCAATTCAAACTGTCTTTTGTTTTCACTTATGTCAAGCATTACACCCATATTTTTACGTAATTAATTAATTATATTAATTAATTGTATATTTTTATTTTGTTTTGTAAACATCTCCTAATATATATTATGAAAGTATTAAAAATAAAAGAAGATAAGAAATGAATATACCGAATAATCACAAAAGTACGATTTACTATACTGATTAAGAATAAAATCACAAACCCAAATCGTCTACATACCAACAATACTGTAGCCCCAAAGGTTAGAGGATAAGTGAAATGCTTAACAACTTGGCTGTTTTTTTTCTAAACAAAAACGTGGGGTGAAAGTAAAGGGACTTTTCACCTTTTTAACCTCACGAACTGCTATCTGCAGTTTCTTTTCAGATTTTTTATTTTCAAATGTAAAGTGCAAGAAAACTGATATATTATGTGAGGAGTTTTAAGTACATTATGAACGTCTACACTAACATTTTCCACCTGTACGTAATTGTCACCTATTCTCACACTTAAGTATAAGACATCATTATCTCTTTTTATTTTTCTTTAAGTTTCATATAGAAAGTAGGTCGCGTAATCAACATACATTATTTTTGAGAGCTGGCAACCATATAACTGTTAGGTGTATGTGGCAGCTCGTGAA
Organism: Gossypium hirsutum; assembly: GCF_007990345.1. Classification (NCBI taxonomy): domain Eukaryota; kingdom Viridiplantae; phylum Streptophyta; class Magnoliopsida; order Malvales; family Malvaceae; genus Gossypium; species Gossypium hirsutum. Next base: position 8,851,011 of record NC_053433.1, read on the forward strand.
TATAATTAAAATTTGCATGCAATAGCACAGATTCATTTAGTTCCATTTCCAATTGTTCATGACCTATTTTATTATTAAAATGATAATCAACATTTTGTATTCACAAATTTGTTCACTATTAGAACATAATTTGTCCGTCTATTAATACAACTGAATGAGACACTATAATAATCTTTCCTTTTCCTCAAATCTCTCTATTTCAATTCAACTACTCTCTAGATATATTTCGTTAAATCAAATTATACTTGATCATTGATAGCATACTAAGATAGCTAACATTTAACTAAAAATATAAAAAATGGTCAAAGGTCATAAGAGTACGTTATAGAGATATCTAATTGATCTCATGGGTCTCGCACAACTTAAAAGCAAAGATTGAATCTTCTATTACCCATATTGGTCATTCCATGCACATGTGGTATGAAACACATGCTACTGCATTACTTTCCCTTTTCTTGGGGCGTATGTCTGTTATTAATATTTCAATACCATACAAGTAATAGTTTAGATATACTCAATATCTAACTTGATTTCAATACCATACAAATAATTTATGCAAATTACTATTTATTAACCGAGATCATTCAAAATGTTCCCTAATTGAACCTTCGAGGTCCAATACGAGCATTAAAATTAAGTCGGGACTTAATCGGGGACTCTAAGAATTTTTCACGGGATTACAAAAATTTTCCAAGGTGCAAGGCTCACACGCTCGTGTGGTCCAAGGGACACGCCCGTGTGACCCTGGGACACGCCCATGCTAGAGGCGGTGTTCGACCCTATGTAACTCTCTGACTTGTGCACACGGCCATCCTACACACCTATGTGCTAGGCCGTGTGGTTAATTAATTCAATTCAAAATTAAGTGTAGGTTTCACATGGCCATGACACACGCCTGTGTTATAGGCCGTGTAGCACACACAGCTGAGACATACACTTGTGTCTCTCTGCCCGTGTGCTCAATTCTAAGCATTCTGTTTCTCAAAATTAAGGTGCAAGGGACACACGGCCTAACTACATGCCCATGTTACTGTAACATACTGAATTAGGGTCTAGTTAGAACAGTGGTTTCGGGACCACAAATTTGAAATAGAAATAATTATTTTATGATTATTTGATGGTACATGATATGATTTCATGTTTGTGTGAAATTTTCATGAAGAAATTCTATGCCTAAAGTGTCTAATTTGACTCTAGGGACTAAATTGAATAAGTTGTAAAACTTGTGTTCTAGAAGCTTCAAGCATGAAATTGCATTGGATCATTAATTAGAGGTTCTTAAATAGAAATTTGACCAAGTTTTAAAATTTTGGACAAAAATGGGCATGAATAGGAAAAATTGGAAAGAAAGGCCTTAAGGGCATTTTTATCTTTTGGTAAATAAAAGAATAAAAAGGGAAAAGTCAAGTCAAAATTGTGTCCATCTTCCTCCTTGTGTGCCGAAATTTGCAAGGGTTCCATAGCTAGGGTTTTCAACTTTTCAAGCTTGATTGTAAGTGCTCTCTAGCCCCGTTTTTTATGTTCTTTGTATTTTTGAAGTCATTGAAGCATGATCTATCCATTTCTAGCCATATTTTGAGCTAGGGTTCATGTATGAAATTTGACCCATTTGTGACATGTTTGTATTTTGATGTTTAATGGAAGAAAATGAAAGATTGATGTGTGTTTAACATCTCTTACTAAGTGATTTTTGATAGAAATGCATAAAAAGGACTTTTTTGTAAAAGGTGTAAAAATGAGTAGTAAAAATGTGAAATAAAGGAAAATGTGGGTTGTATGGGCATGGTATAGGTTCGGCTAGGCTTGAGTAACAAAGAAAATGAATACATTTCATTTTACGAGCCTAGGGATTAATTTGTAAATATGTAAAAGTTTAGGGGAAAAATCATAATTTTTCCTAAATATAGTTTTTGGACTGATTTGAATAATGTGATGATTAAATGAGCTGAATTTTCTATTATAGATCAAGAAAAAAGAAGTCTGGACCTAGACCGGAGAAAGAACAATATTTTGGACTAAATCAAATTAATTGTCCATATTTTGTACCGAGATAAGTTCATGTGTAAATAATGCAATGTTGAATCATGTTTTAATGCTTTATTAATGTATGAGTTTCGATGTTTAATTATTCTGACGAGTGAATGAACGACTTTATGGTCAATGAGAATGACACTGTGAACGAGTTCGACGAATACGAGTTATCGAGAAAATCCCATTTGAACCTTAGGAATAATGCAGGATACAATGTGACATGTTACTAGGAACTATGAGATTATGAGCTCATGAAATTATATGTATATGTGATTTTGTGAATCCAGGTGCTAGTCTTGTACGTTCTACCGGTGGTTGGGTAGCCCAGCATGTGTTGCCGGTACCTGTCAACTTGTGTGAGCAGCCCAAGTAGTTACGTCTTGACTGTCAGCTTGTGTAAGTAGGCTCATGATTAGCTCGAAAGCGAGCAATGTGTGATTGTGATATGAGGTAGATGTGGCTATGTTTGAAGCACTATATGCAAGTCTTCCGGGTATCCAATAGTATTCTAAGTGTTCAATGGGTAAACTTGTGAGTTATTCGACAAGTAAGTCAAAGATGAGGAAATATGACAATGTCTTACGAGTTGGTACAGGTATGTACGGAAAACTCATATGAATGAGCTCGGTATGTGATGAGCTTTTGGTAAGATTGAAAATGTGTAGGTTATGTCTTCCAATTTAAGCTATGCCTATGAATTTATGATAACACATAAGTAAACTATGTTATGTCAATGGTATTTATATATATGATCATGTTGCTATTTATTTGCATGTGAACTTACTAAGCTTTATGCTTACTCCCCTCTCTTTTTCATTTTCTTATAGTATTGCCAAGCTAGCTTCGGGATCGAAGGACATCGGAGGCTCGATTACACTATCAACTGGACATTGGCTATAGTTAGTCTCAACATTTTAAGTATGACATGTATAGGGACTTGGTTTTTTTGTTATATGTCATATTGGTCTAGCCAAATGTGTTGGCTTATGGTAATATTTGATTAATTTTGTATATGGCCATGTGATATGGTTTATATTGATTATTTGGGTTGTAACCCTAATCAATTATGCATACATGCAAGGTGTTATGCTTGACGTGACTGCTTGTGGATGAGATGTGTGACGAATGGCACATGTGCTAAATGAATGAATCATGGATAATAAGTGATAAACCGTAATTTATACATATTTGCATCCCATGCTCAGCACATTTATGGATGGTTTCTCCTTAAATTTGGTGAATTTGATGCTCCTAATCCTTTAATTTCATGTTTTATACTTAGGTGAGCATAGGAGAGTAAAAAGAGCGAGAAACGGGCCAAAAATAGAGAAAATGGACCCACATGAGAAATCAACACGGCTTGGACTTCCTCACATGGGCGTGTCACATGGCCGTGTCCCTTTGGCAGGATCGAAGCACGACTTACACGGGTAGACTACATGCCCGTGCCTATTCAACAGCCTTGACCACGGGCTGGAGTAATCGTACACGGGCATGTCCCTACCGAGCCCAAGTATAACCCTATTCAGAAAAGGCCAATTTTGAGGGCTCTTAGGCATTCTAAAGCCTATTTAAACACCTGAGGAGGCACTTAGGAAGGGGGACATACAGTGGGAAGCAAGGAATTACTCAAGGAAAGACGATTGATCCACCTCAGAAGTCGGATTCATCATCAAGACTGAAGATCTTCTTTCAAGTTCCTTCAAGAGTTTTGAGTTTTCTTATGTTTTGTTATCTTTATGCTTTTGAGATGTTTTCTTTCATAAGTATGAACTAAACCCCCTAAATACCTAAGGGGAATGAAACCTAAGACAGATCTTGTTATTATTATTTGAATTGTATGATAAATATTTGACTTGTTCTTAATTATGTGTTCTTAATTCTTGTTTTAATATTCCAGGATATTGATTCAAGTTGATGTTCTTATTCAGAGGAGGAATAGACCCTGTCAAAGAATAAATTTGTCATAATTAAGCGGAGTTGATTGCATGCCAAGAGATAGGGTGATAAGATTTTGCCGGATTAGGGTGAAACTTAATAAGGGGATCCATAGATCGAGTTAATGCAACACGACGTTATTAGTCTCGAGAGAGATAATAATATGACTTAGGGATTTTTACGGAAAGTCAAATGAATAAATCGTCTGATTCAGAGTCAAATAACAAGTGAAGTCTAGGTGGATTTTTCCTTAGGTATTGTCTTAATCAATCGAATTTTCCTAAAACCTTTTCCCCAATTTCTCTCTGTGCACTCTTAGTTTAGTTAATTAATTTAGATAAACAAATCCCTTAATTTTTAGGCTAGATAATAAAAAGAAAGTAATTACTAGTACTCTTGGTTCCTTTGGGTTCGACAATCCGGTCTTGCTAAAGCTATACTACTGTTCGATAGGTACACTTGCCTTCATCGTGATAATAGTTAGTTTCAAGAACGCTTAATTATAAATTTTTAAAACCTGTCATGAATATCACGTATCAAGTTTTTGGCACCGTTGCAGGGAACTAGAATATTAGGAGCACTCAATTTTTATTACTTTAGCCATTTTACTTTTTTTTGCAATTTAAATTTTTATTTTCTTCTCTAATTCTTCATTTATTTTCTTCTGACAGGTTTTTCTAGTTTATGACCAGAAGAAAGCCGTCAGGACCATTACTGTTTGATAGTGAGATCGATCGCACAGTTCGCAGAAACTGAAGAGAAATAAGGTGAAGCTTAAGATACTCAGAGGAAGAGCAAGAGGACGATATTTCAACCACAACCGAGGAGATGGCTGAAAACTAAGAAAATCCACTACCTCCTCTGATTGCTGCTAACCAAAATCCTACTCCACGTACTATGTATGATTATGCTAAACCTTCTTTAACAGGAACTGAATCGAGCATAGTTAGGCCTGCTTTAGCTGCAAATACATTTGAACTGAAACCTAACACAGTTCAAATGATACAACAGTTTGTTAAGTTTGATGGTCTGCAGGACGAGGATCCCAATGCTCACTTGGAAAATTTCTTAGAATTTTGCGACACTTTTAAAATCAACGGCGTTTCTGATGATGCCATCCACTTTCGGTTGTTTATCTTTAATTGAGGAATAAGGCCAAACAGTGGTTGAAGTCGTTACCATGAGGGTCAATCACTACTTGCGAACAAATGACTGAAAAGTTTTTATTAAAATATTTTCCTCCGGCTAAAATAGCCAAATTACGTAATGATATCTCTTCTTTTGTGCAGATGGATTTAGAAACACTCTACAATGCATGAGAGAGATACAATGACCTTTTGAGAATATGCCTTCACCATGGGTTACCACTTTGGCTACAAGTTCAAACGTTTCATAATGGCCTGAATCCTTCAATTCGATAGATGATCGACGCAGTCACCGGCGGAACCATCAATAAAAAGACACTTGAAGATGCTTATGAATTTATAGAAGAGATGTCACTGAATAATTATCAGTGGCAAGTCATGAGGACAAAGCCAACGAAAACAGCTGGCGTTTTTAACGTCGATTCGGTCACCATGCTCTCTAATCAGGTAGAACTCTTGAATAAGAAAATTGACGGTTTTCTTGGTTCTTCACAGGTTCACCCAGTAATGCAGTGCGAAGCAAGTGGAGGTGGATCAAGCAATTCAGATTACCCACCCTATGGCCACAACATGGAGAACGAGCAGTTAAATTACATGGGTAATAATCCTCGATCTCAAAATAATCCTTATAGTAACACTTACAATGCAGGATGGAGGAACCACCCAAATTTCTCATGGGGAGGCCAAGAGAACCAGCGACCACCACCACCTCCAGGCTTTTAACAACCACCCTACCAACAAGAGAAAAAGCGGAACCTTGAGGAGATGATAACAAAATTCATCTCGGTGTCAGAAACTCTTTTTCAGAATACCGAGACAGCACTTAAAAATCAACAAGCATCGATCCAAGGGCTCGAAACTCAGATAGGTCAACTCGCTAAATTGATATCTGAACGACCACAAGTAACACTGAATCTAACCCAAGGAGCAAATTAATGCAATTACCATTCAAGATGAGGAAGGGTTAGTTGCACCTGAACCAGAACCGAGGCAAGAAACAATGGTAAGTAAAGGTAAGGGTGAGGTGGACCACAATGACCAGAAATCGGTAAGTAAAGAATACAAACCTCGTGTGCCATACCCAAATGTGACAAGGAAAGACAGCATAGAAGAAAAATTTGGTAAATTCCTTAAATTATTAAAGAAGTTACATATTAACTTACCATTTATTGAAGCTTTTTCGCAGATGAAACGTAGTCAAATTCTTAAAGGAGCTTTTAACAAATAAGCAGAAGTTGAATGAGGCATCGCATGTGGAACTAAATGCAGTTTGCTCAGCCATACTACAGAATAAGCTGGCCAACAAATTAAAAGATCGAGGGAGTTTTACGATTCCTTGTTTAATTGGTAGCCTAGATGTAAATAATACTTTGGCTGATATAGGGGCTAGTATCAATGTCATGCCTTACAAAATGTTTAATCAACTAGGTCTTGGGAAACCCAAACAAACTAGGATGAGTATTCAATTAGCCGATAAAATAATCAGATTTCCTAGGGGGATTATTAAAGATGTACTCGTTAAAATTGACAAATTTATATTGCCAGTTGATTTTGTTGTTCTAGACATAGAAGATGATAGTAACGTTCCTTTAATTTTAGGGAGACCTTTTTTAGCAACCGTTAGAACAATAATTGATGTTGGCACAAGTGAACTCACAGACGAAACAATCACCCTTCAAGCTCGTAATTCGAGTAACACATCGAAAATTGAAGGTGGTTGTATAAATCATTCTACTAAAACTGACCATGTGGTGCAACCTACTTTGAAGGAAATAAGTTCGAAGAACATACACGAGCCATGTTCAAGCAACAACAAAGGACCTATCTATAAACAATGAAAGCTACAAATTGAGGAACTAGATGAATGGCAGATACAGAAACCAAGCCAAGACGAGCTCAATACATCACCAAATCAACTTAAGGTTGGAGACAAAGTACTACTAGATGCAGCAGATCCTCGCATTACCACTTCTGAACCTAATGAAGAAAGTCCTCTCACGGTACTCAGTATTTTCCCATATGGTACAGTCGAGGTAATTCACCCCAAATTCAAAACTTTTAAGGTAAACAATACTCATCTTAAACCTTATATTGATAAAGTTGATAGCAGGGATGGGGAGTGTAAACTCCTTGAGCCACTATGATCACATACCAGAGAGGTAAGTCAAGCTTAGACTATAAATAAGCGCTTCTCGGGAGGCAACCCGAGCACTAATAGTGATGATTTATTTAAATTTTAGTTTTTCACATTTAACCTACTAACTAAGTCTTGAAACACAGGGTTTTCCCATCTACACGACCAGGCACATAGGCGTGCCTTAGGCCGTGCACACACCACAGGAGGAGATACGGCCATGCGACACGGCCTTGTGAAAACAAGGCAAAAATTTTTCCCCAACACGGGATGCAATAAGTCGCCACGGCCATGTGATAAGGCTGTGGGCGAAACTGCCGAACCAACACGGGCGTGCAACACACCCGTGTTTTGAAACCGTGGACAATCCTGTTAATTTAGCACGGGCGTTCGACACGCTTGTGCCCAGCCCTCGTGGTTGACACTGTCAACTAACATGGGCGTGGGAGAAGCGAACGAAGCAAGACACGGCCGTGCGACACGGTCGTGTGCACCTACACGCTTAAGGAACACGGGCGTGGGGCGAATGTCAGACGCGCCTAAATTTAAAAATCTTGAAACACACGAGCAAAAATTAGGCACTCCCGTGTGCCCCAAAATCTATATAAACCATTCACTATTCATCATCCCGCTCCCCAAAAATTCCTAACCCGAGCTGCTGCAACTCTACACGACCTACCTGCCACGCCCGTGTGCCGCTTACAACACTATTTCTGATGATCCAAGCTTCTCCCTTTTGCGTTTGTTTACTCTTTTCACTCTATTTTTTTTAAATATTTTGCCTATTTGAAGTTTTCTCTGATGCATTTGACTATTTTAAGTGAACATTCATAGTAGAATAATAGAAATACTCATGCTTATTATTAAATAAATTTTCCATTTTTTATATTACATTAATCCATCTTTTGTGTTTCCATGGATTTTATGCTTACCCATATGCATTCATACATTAGATATTCCCGTCGTATTATTCTCATAGTCCTATTTTAATAACTTAATATATTTGCTTTAGTTGTTTTAGTTTTGTTCTCTTCATCTAATACGCGAGTCTTATGAAATATTCCTATTTAGTTTTGTTTTTCCATGCTATTTTTGGGGCGTATTGGTTGAACTTCGACTTTTCAATTCAGGTATACAATGTCATCCTCACATGGTAAGAAAACCGCTGTCCCCGCCTAGAAGAAAAGGAAAGGAGCAGCGTCATCCTCGGGTCCTACCGTGGAGATTAGGCACCCTTTCCTCGAGTTCCCCTTGGGACCTCAAGAGGAGCTATTTCAGATATTACTGGCCCGACCCCTAGGTGTGGGCTGCTGCATTGATTGGGCGTCACTTGAACAAATTCAGATGGCTGACGCAGTCTGAGCCCTCCTGACGACTGAACCGTGGGGGCTCTTCTTTGAGATCATCGAACCGACATACCTCGAGCTCATGATGAAACTATGCTCGACCATCCATCTCCAAGTCGTCATGACAAACTTCGACGATCCTAAAATGGTCCAATTCCGCCTTGGTGGTCTAGTGCACCAGTTGAGCGTACCCGAGTTGGGGATTGCATTAGGGCTATACACGGAGGAGTTCATGGACGACAATGAACTCGACACCCTCCACCGCCACATCTACTACTCTCCCTCAAAGTGGTGGAAAGACCTCGTCCCTGCCTCGGCCTCTTATGATCCTAGCCACTCTAAGGCATCGGCCCTCGCCCCATCCCTGCGATACCTATATGCCATCTTGGCCCACACACTGACGGGAGACGGAAGAGCACCAGCGTCGTCAACACTCACGACGCCTATTTCCTATGGAGCATGGCGAATGGGTACGTCTTTGACTTTGCCTACTTCATCGCCCTCGCCATCCGCTATTAGACGGAGCGATATAGGAAAGGGGTCATCTCTATTGGGCCCTATGTGACTCGATTGGCATGACACTTCAGGCTCCTCAACACAACGACACAATCATTGTCCCTCACTCTCATCGACCAAATGTCCCCACAGGGCATCTCGAGCATGCTAAACATGAGGATGATCAAGAAACGACGTGGCACCTACCCTCCTCAGTACCGCCTTATCCAGTCCACCGAAGAGGAGGACCCAGAGGACATTACTGATGATGTCCTTCCACGTCATGAGGACCCACCGTCTCAGCCACTACCCATCCATCGTTCAGTTCATGCGGCGGCCTCATACTCTGACATCGCTGAGCACCTTACTCAATTTGAGCAGCAGTGCTTTCAGCGTTTTGATCATATTGATGCTACACTTCACCAGATTTGTCATCACCTTCACATCTCATCGCCACCACCACCTCGCGAACCATCCGGTAATGATGATGTTTAAAAACTTTTTATTTATTATTTTTATTTTCACTTTTATCTTTATTTATCTTCTTTAAGTACTTTTATTTTATTTTCCAATATTAGTTTAATTTTAGTTTTTACGATTTTTTCGGCTATTTCATTACGAGTAATTATGCCGCCTTATATTTCCTAAAGAGTTCCTGATTCTATCACAGTTATAAAGAGCTCCAAAACCCATCATCACATAGGAACTAAAAACTCCACTGGCAACAGTTCTTCACGACTGCCATGTCCTGCTCGACCATGACCATAGCCACCACCAGATATAATATTCTTTTGGTGCAGGACTTATGGACTAATGAACCTCTACCACCACCGGAGTATCCCCTTCACTCTCATCATTACCTTGGCTGATTATCCTCCATAACTCTAAATTAAGGAGTTCATTCATCATTTAGGAAGTTTCGCTTCTCTCCTTATCTTATGATTATTTATCTATATTTTTCAATATATCTATCTTTGTACATTGAGGGCAATGTACATCTTAAGTGTGGGGGGTCTTTCATATCATCATTAGAAATCCCTGAATTTTGTCTTATTCTCACGTGAATCACTCATATCACTATTAGAATGAATTTTACTTAATTTATGATTTTTATTGATATGTCTTGAATTAGAACATAGGCATTTATGCATTGATTGTTTAAACTTTAAGACATTAGGGAATCAAGCATGATAAGTTGATTTTTGTGGAATTATAAACTTTTAGGTTGTTTCCCTAAGTTTAGGTATTATCGTGTGTTGAAATTCACAAGTTTAAACATAAAAAAGCCATAATTTTTGTGAGATTTTGAGCCTTTAGAGCATATGTTATTTCTTTCATGCTCACTTTTATTATGAGTGCGCCAGTATTGATTTGTTATTCTAGAACTTGCTTGATTATGCATGTCAATACCACACCATTTGATTTGATATATCAAGATAATAAAGGCACTTAGGTTTATCCCACTCACTCCACAAAAGCCTACCTTCATAATTAACCCTTAGCGAACCCCTTTGAGCCTAACAAGCCATTAATTGATTTACCTCAATATTAACCCATAACCTATTATTGTTGAAATCCCCTAATTTGATCCCTATTTTTGTTGAGATTTGATTTGAACTAATTGCTTAGCTATGTTTTGCTCTTCTATGCATTTGACTTGTTCCTAAAAAATATATATTTCAATACATATTAGTAGTAATTCGTCATTTTTGACCTTAAGTGTTAATTCCATATTCTAAGAAGAAGCTCACTTGTATTCAACTAATAATTAGTTATTTTTCTAGTTAGGTGATTTCTTCAATTCAATCTCGATTCTAACTTTTTCTTTCAGCTTGTGACTACACCCCTTAACCAAAGCCACATTACAACCCTCTAAAAGACCTTTTTGATTGATGTATCACTCAATTTATAGTGGTGGAGATTTTCAAGCAAGCCTATGGTAATCATATTGACTAATGAGTGCTTTAATTGATGTCCTTAAACACCTTGAGTGATTTGAGTGAATCTTTAGTGAGGATTTTAAGCTCTGTGATATTTTGATCAAAGGTAATCACTTAGATAAGGGGAGACACCTATGTTTTTGTGATAAAATACTCAACTTGGAATGTTTGAAACTTTGATGTACTTTTAGTTGAATTTTCAATGTATGAATACTTATGAATTATTTTGAGATATTATTGATAGGGTTTATAAATTGAGAAGAATTTATTTTGATTGTGAGTTGAGGATTTTGCTTGAGGACAAGCAAAATCTTAAGTGTGGGGGTATTTGATAAATCGTATTTATACATATTTTTATCCCATGCTCAGCACATTTATGGATGGTTTCTTCTTAGATTTGGTGAATTTGATGCTCCTAATCCTTTAATTTCATGTTTTATACTTAGGTGGGCATAGGAGAGTAAAAAGATCGAGAAACGGGCCGAAAATGGAGAAAATGAACCTACATGGGAAATCAACACGGCCTGGACTTCCTCACACAGGCGTGTCACACGGCCGTGTCCCTTTGGCAGGATCGAAGCATGACTTAAATGGGTAGACTACACGCCCGTGCCTATTCAACAGCCTTGACCACGGGCTGGAGTAATCACACACGGGCGTGTCCCTGCTGAGCCCAAGTATAACCCTATTCAGAAAAGGCCAATTTTGAGGGCTCTTAGGCATTCTAAAGCCTATTTAAACACCTGAAGAGGCACTTAGGAAGGGGGACGTAGAGTGGGAACCAAGGAATTACTCAAGGAAAGTCGATTGATCCACCTTAGAAGCTGAATTCATCATCAAAACTGAGGATCTCCCTTCAAGTTCCTTCAGGATTTTTGGGTTTTCTTATGTTTTGTTGTCTTTATGCTTTTGAGATGCTTTCTTTCATAAGTATAAACTAAACCCCCTAAATACCTAAGGGGAATGAAACCTAAGACAAATCTTGTTTTAATATTCCAGGATATTGATTCAAGTTGATGTTCTTATTCAGAGGAGGAATAGACCCTGTCTAAGAATAAATTTATCATAATTAAGCGGAGTTGATTGCACGACTAGAGATAGGGTGATAAGATTTTTCCGGATTGGGGTGAAACCTAATAAGGGGATCCATAGATTGAGTTAATGCAACACTAAGGCGTTAATTAGAAAAAGATTTGAATTAATCAACCTAGGGTTAGACGTTATTAGTCTCGAGAGAGATAATAATACAACTTAGGGATTTCTACGGATCAAGTCAAATGAATAAATCGTCTGATTCAGAGTCAAATAACAAGTGAAGTCTAGGTGGATTTTTCCTTAGGTATTGTCTTAATCAATCGAATTTTCCTAAAACATTTTCCCCAATTTCTCTCTGTGCACTCTTAGTTTAGTTAATTAATTTAGATAAACAAATCCCTTAATTTTTAGGCTAGATAATAAAAAGAAAGTAATTACTAGTACTCTTGGTTTTGCTAAGCTATACTACTGTTCGATAGGTACACTTGCCTTCATCGTGATAATAGTTAGTTTCAAGAACGCTTAATTATAAATTTTTAAAACTTGTTGTGAATAGCATGTATCAATAAGTATGACCAAAACTATGGTATAATTGAGTAAATTGAAAGTAGGTTTAGCATGATGAATGAATATGAAATTGGTGAGGAATGCCATATGAAAGCATGATGGTATGGATAGGAAATATGTTGACATTACAAAAGCTTGGGTTAATCATGTTTATGAGTATTTGAGTGACTAAATATACTATGTTGCATGCCATCAAATATGAATGAGTGAATGAGCATTTAAGGGTGTCAAATGGCTTGGAAAATAGCCTCAAAGTTGTCTACACGGGTAGGCACACGGGCGTGTGTGACACACGATTTGCCCTATAGGCGTGTGATCCGGCCATGTGTACCGTACACCCTAATTAATGCAAAAAAGAATTCCCAGTAGTAAACACACGGGCAGAGACACGGACGTGTGTCTCTGCCGTGTGAAGGGCATGACCTTAGTACATGGGCGTGTGCCCAGGTCATGTGAAGTCTGCACCTGATTTTGGAATTTAATTAACCACACGGTCTGAGCACACGGGCGTGTGACTTGGTCGTGTGACTTTATTTTGGTTGATGACGTCATAGTAAGAGAGTTACACAGGTTGAGGACACGGGCGTGTCCCAAGCCACACGGGCATGTGTGATCACATGGCCTACCCACAAGGGCATGTGTGACCACAAGGCTTACCCACACAGGCATGTGACTCTCCAAAATAAGAAAAATTTTCTAAATGTCAAAAAGGTTCTGAAAGTTCTCAATGTAGTCCCAAACTGCTCCCGGTGTATGTTTTGGGCCTCGTAGGCCCTTTTAAGGGTCAAATTGCATGTGACTGAAAGGTTTCAAATTTGGATGAAATTTTGTGGCCCGGATTTGTATGCTTGTTTAAGTTTAAGTTCGGTAATGCCTTGAACCCTGTCTCGGAGTCGGATACGGGTAAGGGGTGTTACAGTTACCATGCCGTGTGTCACACACGATCTAGACACAAGCCCACGTGGACAAAATGAAGACATTTCTTGCTTCATTTCTCACCCAAAATTTCACCCAAGACCTGCACTTGAAACATACATCCAATACCAACCAATCCAAGCATACAAATTAAACAATTCCATCATTCATCGTGGCATACCGTCACTTGCATATGGGATTATAAACTTACCTTGGATTAACATAGGCATTAACATCATTTGATCACATATACTTAACACATCACATATGAATATATCATAATAACCTACTTAATCATACCAAAATAAGCCATTACTAGCCATTCCAATGGCTAGGCTACAAAACATCATTTTCATGCCACTAATGGCCAAGTTGTCCTATACATGCTATTATACCAAAATGATTTTACTAAGTATACCCAAAATGACTAGTTGATAGTGTGACGATGCTCCAATGATATCCAACCTTCGCTAGCTTCCGAGTACTATAAAACAGGGGAAATAAAAACGGAGTAAGCATTACTTGCTTAGTAAGTTCGTATAATGGAAACTAAACTTACCAATCCCGTTTATTAAATCTAAGAATACAATATCATGCTTTCCATCCATTAGCAAAATTGCCTAAACACATGCATTAAATCAAACATGTTAGTCACCAAAATCTTCATATCAGTCAAGTAAACATAGATGAGCTCATCATGCAATATTCTTTCAAGACATTATCATTTCGTCTCATAATACTCATACCATGTCAAGAGTTGTGTTCGTTGAATCATTGAAATTCTGATAGATGCTCAAGTAGTACACTCGAGGTGTACGGTTCAATAATCCGTAAATTCTTATTCAAGGGTACCCATTAGGGCACTTAACCAAGGAACACACTCTCGAGTCACATATCATTTAACAAGATTACCAGTCCAAGCTAAATCCTTTATATAACTTATGCTCAGAGGAGCTCAATTAGGACTACCAGTCTAAGCTAAACCTTAATCATAACGTATACTCGAGAGATATTATATCAGGATTACCCGTCAGGGTTAAATATTTTCTATAATGAGGTCAATCGGATTACTCGTCTGAGCTAAATCCATCAACAAGGAATGTAGGACCTCATCCATTTTGGGAAAGCACATATATTCATCGGAATTCAAAATTCAATCGAGACTTAACCCTTTTTCACCATTCAAGCATGTATTAAAATTTTCATTATAGCATTCAAATAATGTACATCAATGTAGGTCACATTCCATACAAACACAACATTCAATTAAACATATTTACATGCTCAATTAAGTTACACGAACTTACCTCAACACTTGTTCGTACTAGAAATCTACTAATTCGAAACCTTTTCTTTTCCTCTATCTAACGTCCAATTAGTGTTTTCCGGGTCTATATAAATGAATTTAATAATAAATTTCACACATTTCATATTTAAATGGACTCAATTTACATCCTAGGCAAAATTACCATTTTGCCCCTAACTTTTTCATAAATTTTGATTTCGTCCCTAGGCTCGGAAAATGAAACTTGTGCAATTTACTCCCTATTCCAAGCCTAGCCAAAATCCCATTACAAAATTTACAGCACTTGTATTCATAAAAATTCAAATTTTTTCTTGAATTTCACAAGTTTACATTTTAGTCCCTAAATCATGTTTCCATCAAAAATCACTTTGTAAAAGTTATTTATCTATCAACAACCTTTCATTTTCTACCATAAATTTCTAATTTTCAGCATATACATCCTTGACCCATTTTCCATACTTTGATAACTTTTCAAATTAATCCCTCAAATAGAGAGATTAAGTTATCCCTGTTTCAATAATATCAAAATTATTAAAAACTAGACAAGAAAACTTACCCAATTAGGCATTGAAAGTTTCCTCTCCCTCACCTAGGGTTTCCATGTGTTTTTAGGTTGAAGATGATAAGAAAATACGATGATATTTTCTTTTCATCTTTTAATTAATTAAGTATTTTGCAATTTCCTATTTAGTCCTTGCCCTTTTTTTATATTTCCATGGATGAGTCACCAAGAATCTACATACTTTTCTTTAATGGTCTAATTATCATATAAGGACATCTAGATTTGATTCCCATAGTTATTTAATCCTTATAGCTACTAGAATTCAACTTTCATATTTTATGCGATTTAGTCTTTCTCGTAATTAAACACTTAATCGATAAAATTTTCTCATCAAAATTTTCGCATGACATGCCTATTATAATACGGACCATATAATGAAATAAAAATAAACCTTATTTTTGAATTGAATTTGTAGTCCCAAAACCACTGTTCCGATTTCATTGAAAAATGGGTTGTTACAACTCCCCCCCTTAAGGATTTTTGTCATCGAAAATCTGATCAGTAAAAAGGTTCGGGTATTACTTCTTCAAAGCATCCTCCGGTTCCCAAGTGGCTTCTCTCATACCATGTCGTTGTGAAAGAACTTTTACTAAAGCTACCTTTTTTATTTCTTAACTCTTTCGTTTCCCGAGCTAAGATTTTGATTAGTTCTTCACTATAAGTCATATCTGGCTGAATCTTTACTTCTGTCGGAGAAATAATGTGTGAAAGATCGGATCAGTACCATCGTAACATAGACACATGAAAAACATTATGAATCCAATCAAGTTCTGGTGGTAAAGCTAACCGATATACAACCGGTCCAATTCTTTCTGTAATCTCATATGGTCCAATGAACCGTGGACTTAGTTTTCTTTTACGACCAAATAGGAGAACTTTCTTCCAAGGAGACAATTTCAAGAATACTTTGTCACCGACTTGAAATTCTATTTCTTTTCGCTTCAAATCAGTGTAGGACTTTTGACGATCAGAGGCTGCTTTCAAACTGTCCCGAATTACTTTCACTTTTTCCTCGGTCTCTCGGACCAAGTCAACTCCGTGTAACTTTTTCTCACTGAGTTCTATCCAATACAATGAGTTCTACATTTACGACCATACAAGGCTTCATACGGTGCCATTTTGAAGCTAGGCTGGTAACTGTTATTAGAAGTAAATTCAACCAAAGGGAAATACTTTTCCTAGTTACCTTTTAACTCAAGTATACAACATCAAAACCTATCTTCCAAGATCTGTATTACCCGCTCAGATTGACCATCTGTCTGGAGATGAAATGTAGTACTAAAGTGTAATTGAGTACCCAGAGCTTCTTGCAATTTGCTTCAGAATTGAGA
Organism: Gossypium hirsutum; assembly: GCF_007990345.1. Classification (NCBI taxonomy): domain Eukaryota; kingdom Viridiplantae; phylum Streptophyta; class Magnoliopsida; order Malvales; family Malvaceae; genus Gossypium; species Gossypium hirsutum. Next base: position 8,867,756 of record NC_053433.1, read on the forward strand.
TGTAAACCGAGGGTCTCTATCTGAAATAATGGAGATAGACACTCCATGCAATCTGACAATCTCAGAAACATATAATTCATCCAATCTATCCAAGGAATAATCCACACGTAGTGAAATAAAGTGTGCAGACTTTGTCAACCAATCAACAATTACACAAATGGCATCTTTCTTCTTTGGAGGTAAAGGTAATCCCGTTGCAAAGTCCATGGTAATTCTTTCTGATGTGATTTCTTGTGATAAGTTTTATATTTATGATTGATCGTACTTGAAAACTAACTATTATCACAATGAAGGCAAGCACACCTATCGAATAGTAGTATAGTTTATATCAAGACCGGAATGTCAAACCCACAGGAACTAAAAGTACTAGTATTAACTCTCATTTTATTATCTAGCCTAAAAATAAAAGGGTTTGTTTTATCTAAATTAATTAACTAAACTAAGAATGCACAGGAAGAAAATTGGGGAAATACTTTTGGGAAAAACTGATTGATTTGGACAATACCCAAGGAAAAATCCACCTAGACTTCACTTGTTATTTGACTCTGAATCAGACGATTTATTCACTTGACTTGATCCGTAGAAATCTCTAAGTTATATTATTATCTCTTTCAAGCCTAACAACATCTAACCCTAGGTTGATTAATTGAAATCTCTTTCTAATTAAAACCCCTAGTGTTGTATGAACTCGATCTATGGATTCCCTTATTAGGTTTCACCCTAATCCGGCAAAATTATGTCGCCCTATGTCTAGGGGTGCAATCAACTCCACTTAATTATGCTAGATCTACGCTTAGACAGGGACATTTGCTCTTCTGAATAAGCACATAAAAAATTGAATCAATATCCTGGAATATTAAAGTAAGAATTAAGAACACATAATTAAGAACAAATCAAGTATTTATCATATGATTCAGAAAATAATAACAAGATCCGTCTTAGGTTTCATTCCCCTTAGGTATTAGGGGGATTTAGTTCATATGTGTAAAAGAAAACATCTCAGAAGAATAATGATAACAAAACATAAAGAAACCCAAAAATCCTGAAGGAAATTGAAGGGTGATCTTCAGTCTTAAAGGGAATCCAGCTTCTGAGATGGATCAATCAGCTTTCTTTGAGTAATTCATTGCCTCCTACTCCGTGTGTCTTTTAAATGCCTCATTTGGGGTGTTAATATAGGCTTTAGAATGCCTAAGATTCCTCTAAAGTGCCCTTTTCCGATTAGAACTAGACTTGGGCCCGACAGAGACACGCCCGTGTGCAAGTGCTTCAAATCGTGTTAGAGTCTGTTGAATAACCACGGGTGTGTGGTTTACCCATGTACGGATGTCCAGGCCATGTCGATTTCTCATGTTGGCCCATTTTCTCCATTTTGGCCCGATTCTCACTCTTTTTACTCTCCTATGCTCACCTAAGTATATAACATGAAATTAAAGGATTAGAAGCATCAAATTCCACAAATCCAATGATAATTCATCCAAAAATATGCTAAGCATGGGATAAAAATATGTATAAATTACGGTTTATCACTTTCCCATTGCTATTCTGGTATAGCAACCGGTTGTAGTAGTCTAGAAGGCAGCTGATGTTCAATTTTTACTTGCTGGCATATCAAACATTTAGATGAGAACTCAGAAATATCTCGTTTCATTCCCGGCCACCAGTATATCTTTTTCAAATCATTATACATTTTATTACTACCACGATGTATAGACATGTTACCATGGTAAGCTTCATTCAAAATCTTCTGTACTAGGTCTAAACTTTTTGGCACACATACTCTGCCTCTGAATGATAAACAACCATCAACCTCGATTTGAAATTCTAAGTCAGGAGTCAATTCACTTTGTATATGTTTTGCTTGCAACTTACTATCATTTTTCTGAGCTTTAGAGATCTATTGCAAAAACATTGGTCTAGCTTTTAACTCAGCTATGATTGAACCATCATCAGACAACGATAATCGGGTATTCATTGCTGGCAAAGTATACAGGGATTTTCTTCTCAAATTCAAATCTTTCTGTGACATCAAATATTTTAGACTTTTATGATCAGTGAATATGTGACATTTTTCACCAAAAAAGTAATGCCGCCAGATTTTCAATGCAAACACTATGACTGCCAGTTCAAGATGATGTGTCGGGTAGTTCTTTTCATGTGGCTTTAGCTGTCTTGAAGCATAAGCTACTACTTTACCTTCTTGCATTAAAACACAGCCTAAACCATTCAATGATGTATCACTATAAACTATAAATTCCTTACCTGATTCAGGTTGGACTAACATAGGTGCTTTTAACAATAAAGCTTTTAATTTGTCAAAACTCTACTGGTATTTGTCAGTCCACTCAAACTTTACATCTTTTTGTAGTAGACGAGTCATCGAGGAAGCTATCATTGAATTTTTTTTTAGAAATCTCCGATAGTAACTAGCTAGTCCCAGAAAACTTTAGACTTCAGACACATTCTTCGGTGGCTTCCAATTAACAATGGCTGAAATTTTATTTGGGTCTACTCTGACACCTTCAGTAGATACTATATGCCCAAGAAAACTAACTTCTCATAGCCAAAATTCACATTTACTAAATTTGGCATACAATTGTTTCTCTCGCAGCATTCGCTATTCTTAAATGCTCGGCATGCTCATTTCATTCTGAGAGTAAACCAAAATATCATCTAAAAATACTACCACAAATCTATCCAAATACGGGCTGAAAATTCTGTTCATCAGATCCATAAACACTGCAGGTGCATTTGTCAAGCCGAATGGCATTACAAGAAACTCATAGTGTCCATACCTGGTTCTAAAAGCTGTCTTTGGCACATTTGAATCTTTTGCCCGTAGTTGATAATAACCAGAGCGACAATCAATCTTCGAAAATATAGTGGCATATTTTAACTGGTCAAACAAGTCATCGATTCGAGGTAGTGGATACTTGTTCTTTATTGTAACTTTGTTGAGTTGTCTATAATCAATGCACAGTCTCAACGATCCATCTTTCTTATTTACAAATAGAACCACCACACCCCAAGTTGAGAAACTAGGTCGAGCAAAACCTTTGTCAATCAACTCTTGCAACTGTACTTTTAGCTCTTTCAATTCAGTAGGAGCCATTTTGTAAGGTGCTATAGATATAGGTTTTGTTCCTGGAACAAGATCTATAGAGAATTCCACTTCTCTATCCAGTGGTAAACCATGTAATTCTTCTAAGAATACATCCAGAAATTCACATACAACCGGCATTGACCGAATCTTTGACTCAGACACTTTATTATCAAAACATATGCAAGATAAGCGTCATAACCTTTTTTGATATATTTCTGTGCTGATATTGCTGAAATCACATTAGGTAATCCATCTGGTTTATCAGATTCAACATGAAGCAATTTACCATTCTCATATTTCAATACAATATATTTCTGCTTACAATTCACCATTGCATCATATCGGGTTAACCAATCCATTCCCAAGATCACATCAAATTCATCAAATGGCAATAACATCAAGTCACCCGAAATACAATAACCTTTTACCATCAATAGATAGTTCTTACAAACTTTATCCACCATAACACACTGGCCCAAGGGGTTTGAAACTTTAACCACAAATTCAATGAATTCAACAGGTAAATTTTAACATTCACTAAGTTCATGCATATATATGAATGTGTGGAACCAGGATCAATCAATGCAGTAATATCAATATCAAGTAGAGAAAATGTACCAGTAATGATGTCTGGTGTAGAGGCATCTTCTCTAGCACGAATAACATATGTTCTTGTAGGTGCTCATGCCTCAGATCTGACTGTTGTATCCCTAGTAGTACCTCAACTACTAGTAACATTGCCGGGGTGACGGGGTAGTCTGCCTCTCGAAACAGGATTACTAGCCTTTGAAGCTGGTTCTATTTCTTTTTCAACTCTTTCGGGACAATCTCTGAGAAAATGGTCAAGTGAACCACATCCAAAACAAGCTCCACTTCTAGACCGACATTCCCCATGATGAAATTTGTTATAATGTTTACATTTCAATTTGGGATTGTCGACACTACCCACACTGGTCATAGATGGAGATGAAGATCTCGGGTTAGAACGTTGAGAGCCATGTTTTCTACTAGAATTTTCCATAAAGGTGGTCACACGATCATAATACTTCTTTAATTTCTTAGAAGCAAATGATTGTGACTTACTCAAAGTTCTTTTTCCAGAGACCCAATGTAACACCCCTAACCCGTAACCGTTGCCGAAATAGGTTAAGAGGCATTACCAGACTTATAATTCAGTTCAGATCAATCATTTATCCGATAACATCTTATCTCAGCCAATATCATTCATTCACATTCAATATGTACTTAAATTAAGCATACAAAGCTTTAATCATGCATTTAGGACTAAATTGTAACATATTAAAAATTTCAGAAACTTAGAAAAGTTTCAACATTTCAAGTGTCACACACCCATGTGAATAGGCCATGTACCTCACACGGCTAGTAGACACGCTGGTGTCTTAGACCGTGTGGAAACATGGCATACATACTGACTTGTGTCACACGGCTGAGGACACGCCCGTGTGCCATGGCTGTGTGAAAACTAAAGAGTATATTGACTTATCAACACGGCCAAGTCACACGACCGTGTGCTAGGCCATGTGTCATTTAGGGGGTATACTGACTTGAACACAAAGCCAATCACACTCCAGTGTATGAGGCCACGTGGAGCATACTGACTTCCATTATATTTTGATACTAGGGGACCCACGATCGTGCAAAGTGATAGTGTGTTACACACAGCTAAGACACAAACCTGTGTGGACAAAAAAGGCTATTTACAAAGCCAATTTGCCACCCTATAAACACAAGCATTCACAAGCATAAATGACCATATTTCATAACCTAATTGGAAAACATTCCATAACATTTAATACACATAAAATGCCAATTCAACTTGATATCTAATTACCTACTTAATATCATGCATAATTCATTCATTTTTCAACTACATAACAAGACTTCATTAACACATTTTCATTCCTTCATTCCCTGCCAAAACATACCATCATTGAACACATATATACACAATTAAAATATGATTCCAAAATAAGCCAAATCACATGGCTTAACTTTTACACATAAACATACCAAAGTCATGATATCAAGTAACATAACTAACATTATTTAAACTAGCCTATACTTGCCATATTTACATATCCACAAGTTCAAAAGTACCAATTGGAAATTGGATAGTGTGATGTGCAACTCTGACTTGTCCAAAACGAGCGAGCTAACGAGCCTCTGTAAAACATAGAAAAAGAAATAGAGTAAGCTTTATAACTTAGTAAGCCCGTATAATTCAGAATTAAACTTACTATTCATACATAATCAAAGCAACATTAAAATGCCAACAATTCAATTAACCAACACCTAATCACAAGTATCCATCACATGTTAGTCATTTGACAAATACATGAAACCATCCATTAATATAACACTTTGCATCATTCTAAAATTCACATATCATATATACAACATTAGTAACATTTATAATTCGTAACTTATCCGTATAAATAGTATTTAGGCCAGTTGAACTTATTAAAACTTCGAAAGATACTCGAGTGAACATCATCAGTAATCCATCAATTCATTAACATATACGATCTTTTGAGCCATGATCGGTAAGCTCCTTCTGAGTTGATGAACAGTAAGCTCTATTGAGCTGAATCAGTAAGTTCTATTGAGCTGAATCAGTCAGCTCTATTGAGCTGAACAGTAGGCTCATACGAGCTAAAACGGTAAGCTCCAATGAGATGAAAACAGTAAGCTCTTACAAGTGGATATATCAGTAAGCTCATACGAGCTGTGGTGAGTCCGCAACAAATGCAGAAGCTCGACCAAAATGGTAATCCTAGTAACATGTCACTCGTATCCAATGAATCTATACAGTTCAAATGGGGCTCAGTAACAAATACATTATATCAATAAGGAATTTATACTTGAATTATTTCCATTACTCATATTCATTTCAATAATTACAAGTATATAAAATTTTGATTCTAATTATACGAACTTACCTCGTATTGCTCGGATAGAAACTATCGTCTATTCACCAACCTTTCTTTTTCCCTTATCTAGTTCTGGTATTTGCTTATCTTGATCTATATATTATCAAATTTAGTACATTTAACATTCAATCTATTCAATTTAGTCCATAATTCATATTTTGGAAAATTTGCATATTTGCCCCTATACTTTTTAATTTTTACAATTTAGTCCTTATCACATAAAATTGCAAATTCATGCAATTTAGTACTCACCCATGTCTAGTCGAATTCACTATGTACTACTAGTAGCCCATATCTTTCATTATTTCACACTTTTAACCACCACATTTTACAATTTTACAATTTAATCCCTATTTTGCATTTTTGTCAAAAATCACTTTATAAAACTTGTATATCTATCATTAAACCTTCATAATATTTCAATAAACATTAAAATACTCAAGAATTCAATAATGGAATCATTCAAAATCTATAACAGTTTCAAAAACGAAGGTACGAGCTCGCTAGATTAAGTTGCAACGAGTTCAAAAACGTAGAAATCATCAAAAATCGAGTCAAAATCACTTACCAATTTGATGTTCAAGTGATCGAACCCTAGGAAGAATTTTTTTTCTTTTCTTCTTCTTTTAGAATCGGCTAAGTGAAGATGATAATGAAAAATCATGTTTTTGTTTTAATTATTATAACATTTATTAACCGTTTACCATTTTAACTTTAAAAATAATTCAAAATTACACCATTTTCCATGCTATCATCATCCAATAACCACAAATGGACTATTTATCACTTAAGGACCTTTAATTTAATGTTCTATAGCTATTTGACACTTTTAGCTAATAGAACACAAGTTTTTTCGCTTTACGCGATTTAGTCCTTTTTACTGAATTAAGCATTTAAATGGTAAAATTTCTTTACGAAACTTTCACATAATTAATATATCATGCTGTAAACCTTATTAAAACAATAAAATAAATATTTTAACTTCAGATTTGTGGTCCCACAACCACTATTCTGATTTGACCTAAATATGGGTTGTTACAACTCTCCCCCCTTAGGTGTTTTCGTCCCCGAAAATCTTACCGATAAATTGGTTAGGGTATTATTTTTGAATAGTTTCCTTGGGCTCCCACGTAGCTTCCTCGATCCCATGTTTATGCCAAAGAACCTTCACCAAGGCTATGCATTTATTTTTCAATTCTTTGATTTTGTGAGCTAAAATTCGGATCGGTTATTCGTAATATGACATATCGGGTTGAATTTCAACATCTATCAGAGAGATCACATGTGACAGATCAGATCTGTAACGATGTTGCATAGAAACGTGAAAAACATTATGGATCCTTTCAAGTTCTGATGGTAAAGCTAGTTGATATGCTATAGGTCCTATTCTCTCAATAATCTCATATGGCCCGATGAAATGCAGACTCAACTTTCCTTTATGGTCGAATCGAAGAACCTTTTCCATGGTGATACTTTTAAACACACTCTGTCTCCGACTTGAAATTCAATTTCTCTATGTTTCAAATCTACATAGGATTTCTGCCGATCTGAAGTTGCTTTTAAACTGTCACGAATCGTTTTCACTTTTTCTTCAGTTTCTTTGATCGAATCAACCTCGTGAATCTTTTCCTCACTCAATTCAGTCCAGTATAATGGAGTTTGACACTTCCGTTCGTATGAAGCTTCATACGGTGCCATCTTTATACTCGTTTGGAAACTGTTGTTTTACGCAAATTCAATCAACGGTAAGTATTTTTCTCAACTGCCTTCAAAATCTAGAATATAACATCTCAACATGTCTTCGAGAATCTAAATAACTCTCTCAGCCTGACTGTCAGTCTGAGGATGAAAAGCAGTACTGAAATTCAACTTTGTTCCCAGAGCCTCTTGCAATTTCTTCCAGAATCGCGACGTAAATCTCGGATCTCTATAAGAAATAATAGATAGTGGCACACCGTGTAATCGAACAATCTTAGAAATGTACAATTCTGCTAATCTATCAAGTGAGTAATTTGTATGTACCGGTATGAAATGAGCAGATTTTATTAGTCGATCAACGACAACCTAGATAACATCTTTCTTTCTCAGAGTTAGGGGCAATCCCGACACGAAATCTATAGTAACTCTATCCCATTTCCTCTCAGGAATCAATACATGCTACAGTAAACCAGATGGTACTTGATGTTCAGGTTTTACTTGCTGACAAATTAGACATTTTGATACAAATTCTGATATATCCCGTTTCATTCCCAACCACCAGTACAGCTGTTTCAAATCATTATACATCTTGGTACTACCCGGATGAACAGAGAAGCGACTACTGTGTGCTTCATATAGAATTTTCTGAATAAGCTCTGTATTTTTCTATACACAAATCTTATTTCGGAACATTAAACAATCATCAGTTCCAATATGAAATTCTGAATCAGAATCAGACTCACATTGAATTCGTTTAGGTTGTAAATCACTATCATTTTTATGAGCTTCATTGATTTGTTGAAGAAATACCGGTTTAGCTTTTAATTAAGCTAAAATAGACCCATCATCACAAATCATCAACTGGGTGTTCATTGCTCGTAATGCAAACAAAGATTTTCAGCTAGGGCATCAGCAATAACATTAGCTTTTCCCGGGTGATAATCAATCACAAAGTCATAATCTTTTAATAGCTCAAGCCATCTTCGTTGTCACAAATTCAAATCTGTGACATCAGATATTTCAAGGTCTCCTGATCCGTATAAATGTGACATTTTTCACCGTATAAGTAGTGTCGCCAAATCTTTAATGCAAACACAATCATAGCCAACTCTAAATCATGCGTTGGATAGTTCTTTTCATGCTGTTTTAACTGTCGAAAAGCATAAGCTATAACTTTTCCATCTTCTATCAAAACACAACCCAGTCCATTTAATGATGCATCACTATAGATCATGAACTCTTTACCAGATTCAGGTTGAACCAAAACTGGTGCATCTGTTAACAGTTCTTTCAACTATTCGAAACTCTGCTGACACTTTTCTGACCATTTAGACTTCAAATCTTTTTGTAGCAGTCATGCCGTTGGTGTCGCAATCATCGAGAATCTTTTTACGAATCTCTGGTAATAACCCGCTAAACCCAGAAAACTACAAACTTCAGACACATTTCTTGGATGTTTACAATCAACAATAGCAGAAATCTTGTTTGGGTCAACTCTAATGCCGTTGGCTGAAATAATATGCCCCAGAAATCCAACCTCTCAGAGCCAAAACTCACATTTTCTGAACTTTGCAAATAACTACTTATCACGTAGAGTTTGTAACATAATTCTCAAGTGCTTGGTATGCTTAGATTCATCTCGTGAATGGATCAGAATGTCGTCAATGAATACAACAAAAAATCTATCTAAATACGGTCTGAATATTCGATTCATCAAGTCCATAAAAATGGCAGGAGCATTAGTTAAATTGAAAGGCATAACAAAGATTTCATAATGTTCATACCTTATTCTGAATGCGGTTTTTGGCACATCCGACTCTTTAAGCTCGTAGCTGATAATAACCCGATCTGAGATCATTCTTTGAAAATATTGTAGCCCCTTTCAACTGATCAAATAAATCATCAATCAGCAGTAGAGGATATTTGTTCTTTATAGTCACTTTATTCAACTGTCTCTAGTCGATACGCATTCTCATCTTTCCATATTTCTTTTTCACGAACAATACTGGTACACCCAGGGAGAATAACTTGGTTGTACAAAACATTTGTCTGTCAATTCTTGTAACTGAGCTTTTAACTCTTTTAATTCTGTTGGAGCCATTCTATACGGAGCTATCGATATCGGTGTTGTTCCTAGTACTAATTCAATTCCAAATTCAACCTCTCTAATCGGCGGTAAACCTGGTAATTCTTCTGGAAATAATCCGAAAACTCACAAACAACAGGTACGGATTCAGTCTTTAATTCTGACACTTTCGTATCCAGTACATATGCAAGGTATATAGCCCTTTTTCAAATATGTCTGATCTAATATAGATGATATCACAATCGGTAATTCACTCAAATCATTAGATTCAATCTAAATAATTTCACCATTTTGGCATTTCAATTCGATAGTCTTCTGTCTACAATTCACAACTGCATCGTACATAGTCAACTAGTCCATACCCAGTATCACTTCAAACTCATCGAATGGTAGAAGCATCAAATTAGCCCGAAAATAGTAACCCTAGATCATCAGAGGACAATTCTTACAAATTTTATCAATTAAAACAAACTTGCCTAAGGGGTTCGATACTTTAATTACAAACTCTGTAGACTCGACATGTAAAATCTTTTTAAATACTAAATTCATACAGATATATGAATGGGTTGATCCAGGATCTATCAACACAACTATATTAGTATCAAAAAGAGAAAAAGTACTTGTAATAACGTCTGGTGATGATGCCTCCTCCCGTGCATGGATAGCATTAGCTCTGGCAGGTGCTCGTGCCTCAGATCTCACAGTTGAATCTCTCGTAGCACCTCTGTTACCACTCATATTTCCAGTATTTCGGGGTGGTCTCCATCTAGTAGTCATGTTACTAACTTTCATTGGTTGTTCTCTTTCAACTATAAACTTTTCTGGACAGTTCCGGAGATAATGATCAAGAGATCTACATTTAAAGCAAGCTCCGCCCACCAGTCTACATTCACCATAATGTTTCTTATTGCAATGTTTACATTCTGGTCCAGCATTTCTAACACTTCCTAAACTGGCAGTGGATGTCGCTTAAGGTTTAGAACTGAATTGTCTTGCATCTCTGTCTGTAATCGAAATCCCTACAGAAGCAGTAGAACGAGAATGATATTCTCTAAATTTCTTTAATGCTGACTGATGTGATTTGTTCGCAAACCTCTTTCTAACATCTCTAGCCTTAGAATTGGCTTTTATTTTCTCTTTGCAAAGCTCTTCGGCTTTACAAGCTCAGTCAAACAAAACAATAAACTCTTTTAGCTCAAGAATTTCAACTAACACTCCGATTTCTTCATTCAATCCATCCTCGAATCTTTTACACATTATAGCTTCAGAAGAAACACATTCATGAGCATATTTGCTGAGTCGTACAAACTCTTTTTAATATTTTGTGACCGACATACGACCCTGCTTTAATTCAAGGAATTCTTTTCTTTTCTGATCAATGAACCTTTGGCTGATGTATTTCTTTCTAAATTCAACTTGAAAGAAATCCCAAGTGACCTTTTCTTGTGGAACTACAGATATGAAGGTATTCCACCACTGATACGTGGTGTCTTTTAGCAACGATATGACACACTTTAAACATTCTTCAGGTGTGCAAGATAAATCGTTGAATACTCGAATCATGTTCTCAAGCCAAAATTTGGCTATCTCAGGGTAATCATTAACAGTGGCTCTAAATTCCTCAGCTCCGTGTTTCTGTATCTTATCAACAAGTGATTTATTTAATTGTAGAGGATCAATACCTTCAGGAACTACAGGGATTGGTTAGGGAATAGGTGGGGGTGGAGGCTACTGAATAGCTAGGTTCGTATGAATGTATTGTGTGAACCATTTTTTCAATATCTAATAGAAGGATTCTTTAGCCTCACCACCGTGACTACTCGTCACAGGTCTAGATTCAGTAGGCGCTGTCTCTTGAGTGGGAGCTGGCACGTTGCTTTCTACAACATCTGCTACAATTCGTTCGGGATCCATTACTATATAAAAAAACATTTGAAAATGTCAGGAGTCATCACACTATCACAGTTTTATATATATGACATGTGTAGCTAGACTCACATACACTACGTTAGTCCTAAAATCGACTAAATCGTAGCTCTAATACCAATAAATGTAACACCCCTAACTCGTAACTGTCGTCGGAATAGGTTTAGAGGTATTACAGGACTTATAACTTAGTTTAGAAAAATCATTTATCTAATAACATCTTATCTCAGTCAATATCATTCATTCACATTCAATATGTACTTAAATCAAGCATACAAAACTTTAATCATGCATTCAAGACTAAATCGTAACATATTAAAAATTTCAGAAACTTAGAAAAGTTTCAACATTTCAAGTGTCACACGCCCGTGTGAACAGGCCGTGTGCGTCACACGGCTAGTAGACACGTCCGTGTCTTAGACCGTGTGGAAACAGGGCATACATACTGTAACGCCTCAAATTTTTAATTTTTGACTTTTTAAGATTTTTGGGCTTGGAAGTGTTTGAATTTGTGGTTCGAGTTATTTTGGCTTAAATGTATGTTGGGTTAAGTAATTATGAACTCTGGGGCGGTGTTTGAGAGGTCCTAAGTTTAGGCTGTAACTTAGGCTAAATTTGGGTTTTTAATTGAATTAAGCCTGACTTGAGGTCAGTGGGCTTATAAGGAATTGTTGGTAAAAACTTAACAGAATGGGCCTACTGGTCTAGTGGTTAAGTGGCAAGGGAATATGCTTAGGGTCAGCGGTTCGATTCCCTGCAGTGGCGTTAGGATTATTTTTGTTGCAAGTTTCAGTAAGCGATGGGCTTTAGTAAATTCTGAGTTGTGGGCTTAAGGGAAAACCTAGGGTTTTCTTCTTTTCCTCTTTTCTGTCAATAGTTGCTTTCTCTACCGTTTTTCTCTTTTTCCCAATTTTCCTTGTGCCAAAAATTCTCTGTTTCCTTTCTCTTCTCCTTCGTTTTGCTTTTCTTTTTCGATAAGCTTAGGCGTGTTCAAGCGGTTTTGTCGATTTTGTAAGTAGCGTTTAAATTAAGTTAAGTATTTTCTGTTGGGGATTGTTAAGAGTGACTTTGGTTGTTGTTTAGGGATTAATCAAGGCTCGGTAGATCAATAATCGAGTTCTTAGCAAGTAAGGAAATATCATTCTTCGTCGAAGGTAAGTAGATCTCGTGTTTCGGGTTTTGTCAATTCTAAAGAAAGTCAACTTAAGTGATTGATTTTTGGCTCGATATTATTGATCTTAGGCTTTGGAGTGCTCGTGGTTGGATTTGTAACGGAAACAAACCAGGTGTGTACTCCGATTGCACAGAAAACAAGTTTCAGCGAAAGCTGAAAAACCAGTCTGTCGACGCCACACAAGCTTGTGGTCTGCCTGTGTGGTAGCTTGCATCGCGAGACACGGGCGTATGACAGACGAGCTAGGCCGTGCGGGTGCCACACGGGCCCAATGGACATGGGCGTGTGAGGCTGGCGAGGCCATGTACGAGGCACGGGCTCGACCATTTGGGCTATGTAGGCCACACGGGCGTGTAGGACACACGGGTGAACCACACGAACGTGTGGTTCTTGGGCCAGGCAGTATGATCCAAACGGGCTGGGCACACGGGCGTGTGAGCCCAATTTTCCTAAAATGTTCTGTAAGGTTATACGGGTCGCCTAAGTCGACTCTGACCTGCCTGTAGTGTCGGTAAGCATTATTTAGACCCCATACTATGAATAATTACTGTGTTGTATGTAAAGCATGTTACAATAAGCATGTATATCTGCTTGAATCATATATCTGTTCTGCAATGATATGATCTGATTTCTGCATATAACCATGCCATGATATTTATGATGCATTGCATTGGGTTGGGTTGTTGTGAAGAGAAGGAAGTCTGAGAGGCGATTAGCCTATTATCGGGCAGCTACGCTGCATATATCTGTTATGTACTGTTTTACAATACCACTTGGTGTGTAGGGCTGGATGGGTCGATATTATCCCCATCTTGGTGTGTAGGGCTGGGTGGGTTGATTTTATCCCCACTTGGTGTGTTGGGTTAGACGGAGATGGTGTGCAGGTTGGTGGGCATGATTTCTGTACTCTGATATCTGATCTGATCTGCATGCGATATCTGTATGGCTAAGGCTGAATATCTGTATTCTGTTATCTGTTTGTATGCATGCTATATGTGGGGATGTACAAACTGAGTTTGCAAAAACTCACCCCTTTATTTATTTTATGTCAGGTAATCCTCGGCAGTAGATGGATCGATGTGGCAAAGGGCTCGATGGTGACCATTGTTAGACTCATGGATTTTAGATAACAATTATTTCATCTGTTTTACTTTAATAATTGTTTTTGGGATTACTCATGTATTCAGACTCGAACTGTTTTGGGTTTATTTAGGGATTTTAAAAATTTAAGTTTATTGATTTATAACTGAATGATGTTTTAACTTCCGCGTTAATGAAATGTTTTCACATAATAATTGGAATAGAGATGTCATGACTTAAGCAAAGATAATGATCTGTATGATTTTCACTGGATAAGGTTTTGAAATAGGTTTTCTAAAAGCACTCTCATGTAATGCCGCCAGATTCGGCCATAACGTATGGGCCGGGTTTGGGGAGTTACACATACTGACTTGTGTCACACAGCCGAGGACACACCCTTGTGCCATGGCCGTGTGAAAACTGAAGAGTATACTGACTTATCAACACGACCAAGTCACATGCCCGTGTGCTAGGCTGTGTGTCATTTAGGGGGGTATACTGACTTGAACATACGGCCAGTCACACGCCCATGTGTGAGGCCATGTGGAGCATACTGACTTTAATTATATTTCGATACCAGGGGACATACGGCCATGCAACATGACTGTGTGTCACACACGACTGAGACACATGCCCATGTCCCTGCCCGTGTGGACAAAAATAGGCTATTTACAAAACCAATTTGCCACCCTATAAATACAAGCATTCACAAGCATAAACGACCACATTTCATAACCCAATTGGAAAACATTCCACAATATTTAATACACATAAAATGCCAATTAAACTTGATATCCAATTGCCTATTTAATATCATGATAATTCATTCATTTTTCAACTACATAACAAGACATCATTAACACATTTTCATTCCTTCATTCCCTGCCAAAACATACCATTATTGAACACATATATACACAACCAGAATATGATACCAAAATAATCCAAATCACATGGCTTAACTTTTACACATAAACATACCAAAGTCATGATATCAAGTAACATAACTAACATCATTTAAACTAGCATATACATGCCATATTTATATATCCACAAGTTCAAAAGTACCAATCGAAAATTGGATAGTGTGATCTGCAACTCCGACTTGTCTGAAACGAACGAGCTAACGAGCCTCTATAAAATATAGAAAAAGAAATAGAGTAAACTTTATAGCTTAGTAGGCCCGTATAATTCAGAAGTAAACTTACCATTCATACATAATCAAAGCAACATTAAAATGCCAACAATTCAATTAACCAACACCTAATCACACGTATCCATCACATGTTAGTCATTTAAAAAATACATGAAACCATCCATTAATACAACACTTTGTATCATTCCAAAATTAACATATCATATATAACGTTAGTAACATTTATAATCTGTAACTTATCTATATTAATAGTATTTAGGCCTGTTGAACCTATTAGAACTTCAAAGGATACTCGAGTGAACATCATCAGTAATCTGCTAAAGGATACTCTCTGACTTGTGCACACGGCCGTCTGTAGGCCGTGTGGTTAATTAATTCAATTCGAAAATTAGGTGCAGGTTTTAGACGGCCAAGTCTCACGCCCGTGTGATAGGCCATGTAGCACACACGACAGAGACACATGCCTGTGTCTCTGCACGTGTGCTCAATTCTGAGCATTCTATTTATCAAAATTAAGGTGTAAATTAAGGTGTAGGAGACACACAGCCTAACCACTTACCCATGTTACCATGCTATGTGTCACACACTGTCTAGACACACTCTTGTATGTCTGCCCATGTGGACAAAATGAAGCCATTTCTAGCTTTCTTTCTCACCCAAAATTTACATCCAATACCAACCAATCCAAGCATTCAAATTAAACAATTCCATCATTCATTGTGGCATACCATTACTTGCATATGGGATAATAAACTTACCTTGGATTAACTTAGGCATTAACATCATTTGATCACATATACTTAACATATTACATATGAATATATCATAATAACCTACTTAATCATACCAAAATAAGCCATTACTAGCCATTCCAATGGCTAGGTTACAAAACATCATTTTCATGCCACTAATGGCCAAGTTGTCTTATACATGCCATTATACCAAAATGATTTTACTAAGTATACCCAAAATGAGTAGCTGATAATGTGACGATGCTCCAATGATCTCCAACCTTTGCAAGCTTCCGAGCACTATAAAATAGGGGAAAATAAAAACGGAGTAAGCATTACTTGCTTAGTAAGTTCGTATAATGGAAACTAAACTTACCAATCCCGTTTATTAAATCTAAGCATACAATATCATGTTTTCCATCCATTAGCAAAATTTCCTAAACACATGTAGTAAATCAAACATGTTAGTCACCAAAATCTTCATATCAATCAAGTAAACATAGATGAGCTCATCATGCAATATTCTTTCATGACATTACCATTTCGTCTCATAATATTCATACCATGTCAAGAGTTGTGTCCATTGAATCATTGAAATTCCGATGGATGCTCAAGTAGTACACTCGAGGTGTATAGTTCAATAATTTGTCAATTCTTATTCAAGGATACCCATTAGGGCACTTAACCAAGGAACACATTCTCGAGTCACATATCATATAACAGGATTACCAGTCCAGGCTAAATCCTTTATATAACGTATGCTCAGAGGAGCTCAATTAAGATTACCAATCTAGGCTAAACCCTAATCATAACGTATACTCGAGAGGTATTATATTAGGATTACCCGTCAGGGTTAAATCATTTCTATAATGAGGTCAATAGGACTACGCATTCGAGGTAAATCCGTCAGCAAGGAATACATGACCTCGTCCATTTCGAGAAAGCACATATATTCATCAGAATTCAATATTCAATCGGGACTTAACCCTTTTTCACCATTCAAGCATGCATTAAAATTTTCATTATAGCATTCAAATAATGTACATCAATATATGTCACATTCCATACAAACACCGCATTCAATTAAACATATTTACATGCTCAATTAAGTTACACCAACTTACCTCGACACTTGTTCGCGTTAGAAATCTACTAATTTGAAACCTTTTCTTTTCCTCGATCTAACGTCCAATTAGTGTTTTCTGGGTCTATATAAATGAATTTAATCATCAATTTCACACATTTCATATTTAAATGGACTCAATTTACGTCCTAGGAAAAATTACCATTTTGCCCTTAACTTTTTCATAAATTCTGATTTTGTCCATAGGCTCGAAAAATGAAACTTGTGCAATTTACTCCCTATTCCAAGCCCAGCCAAAACCCCATTATAAATTTTACAGCACTTGTATTCATAAAAATTCAGAATTTTTCTTCAAGTTCACAAGTTTACATTTTAGTCCCTAAATCATGTTTCCATCAAAAATCGCTTTATATAAGTTGTTTATTTGTCAACAAACTTTCATTTTCTACCATAAATTTCTAATTTTCAGCATATACATCCTTGACCCATTTTCCATGCTTTGATAAATTTTCTAATTAATCCCTCAAATAGAGAGATTAAGTTATCCCAGTTTCAAAAATATCAAAATTACTAAAAACGGGACAAGAAAACTTACCCAATTAGGCCTTGAAAGTTTCCTCTCTCTCTCATAGGGTTTCCATATGTTTTTAGGTTGAATATGATGAGAAAATATGATGATATTTTCTTTTCATCTTTTAATTAATTAAGTATTTTACAATTTCCAATTTAGTCATTGCCCTTTTTCTATATTTCCATGGATGAGTCACCAAGAATCTACATACTTTTCTTTAATGGTCTAATTATCATATAAGGGCCTCTAGATTTGAATCACATAGCTATTTAATCCTTATAGCTATTAGAATTCAACTTTTGCATTTTATGCAATTTAGTCCTTCTCGTAATTAAACACTTTAATCGATAAAATTTTCTTATCAAAATTTTCACACGACATGCCTATTATAATACTAACCATATATGAAATAAAAATAAACCTTATTTTCAGATCGGATTTGTGGTCTCGAAATCACTATTCCGATTTCACTAAAAAATGGGCTGTTATACCCACCTAACAAATGGAGAAAAAAAGTGAATTGTGGGATCTATTGTTCACTTTTGTTCATTATTTAATCACTATATAACCTCATCTTGATCTGTTATTAAGGCAATTTTGTTTTAAGTTTAGCTTTCATTAAAACTCCAATTTTGTAAAGCTTAAAACTGATCTCATCTTTACATGACACTAAGTCATAAAAGTGGTTACATATGTGAGAAGGCCAATCATCTGTCCCACATACCTTTAATCATATATTTGTACTTAACATATATAGGCACTCGTGTATGCATTTAAGGAACAAAGTAATGAACTTTAGAAGGCATTAATAATTTGATTCATATAAGTCTCTAATTTATATCAATAGTTTGAAAAACCGTTCATAAGTCTCAATGTAGCTAACACATTAGATTCTACACAAACCGTGAGATATGGTATGCTTATTGAAAACATCCCTCCCTATTGGTTTCATAAATGAGTTAGTAACCATTTCTTGCATAGATATGTATTGTATGTTGACTTCTCTGCGTGCAACAATGTCTTGTTCAAAATTGTACTTTATGCTTATGTCCTTAATTCTTGAATGATATTTGGGATTTTAGTGAATGCCATTGCAGCTTGGCTATTGCAATTCACTAACATTCGTGATACATATTTACCAAATCCAAAATGAATCAAGCATTGTTTAAGCTGAACTGCCTCTTGCATTGTAGCTGAAATTGCCACAAACTCAGCTTCCATTGTGGACAATGCAATACAAGCTTTTTTTTTTGCTGACCTAGGAGATTGCACTTGTAATAACCTATTTTTTAGTGGTGCCAAAAATGGAAGTTTCGGAACTTCATTCTTCGATGATTGAGTCCGTAAATATTCTTAATTAATATTTATGAGTCAATTATAGTGTTATATCTAATCTTGATCTGACAAATTTGTTAATTGGTTGGTTAGTTAAGGTACAAGTGTTTTGTTCCTAAAGTCTGTAGTGTTAGAAATGAGGTATTGGAACCTCGTTTCTATAAACCAAACCCATAAATAGTTTTATTAAACATTTAAGGAGTTATTATATAAGTGAATTGAATTTTGGATATGTAATTTCACCAAATTGATGACTAATTAAAGTACAATGACTAAATTGTAAAAGTTTTAAAAATTAATCGATATAAAATTTTAATTACTAAAAGACTTAAATAGTAATTAAACAAAATTCTAAAATAGCAACTAACCCTTTTAGTATGATAATGGGATGTTGGTACGATGATTAGCATAAATTTTATAAAATTATGATATAATTAAAATTATAAAATGTAATTAATTAAATAAAAGAAAGGCAAGTGGAAAGAAAGATAACATTTTTTCTTTCTTCTTCATCCATTCACTAATTCTTCAAGGGGAGGAAGCCATTCTTTTAGCTTCATGATATTCGACCCTTGCACGATAAATCAAAGTTCGTTTCTTGTATTTTTTTATGTTTTTGAGATCGTGAGAGATTGATTTAACTAACTCGTGTGTCAATATTTGAAATTGTTAAAATTTATATATGATACCATTGATGAATGCTTGAAGTTTTAATGATGAATTGTTACTTTTTAAGTTTAGAAGTAAAAAAATGACTAATTTGTATAGTGAAAATTGATAATTTTGAGCTTAGGAACTAAAGTGTAAATATTTCGAAATTGATATTAAATATATATAATTATAGATAATAGAAGGTTATAGAAGGATGACATTAAAATCATCTTGAAAAAAAAGATTAAATGTAAAAGATATAACTATTTCAGTTTTAGGGACTAAATTGAATAAAATGTAAAATTTTAAGGAACCTATGAAAAATTAAATTGAATTGATATATGTTTATAATTGGCTATTAAAAAGATGTTTAGAATTGATAAATTTGAAATGAATTATTACAGATAGAGATTTGAATCAATCCGAATATAATCGAGAAAAAAAGAGAAATTGCATATCAGTCCTTGACACATCGTTTTCTTGTTGTTTTTCCAAGTAAGTCCATCTAGGACTTACTTTATTAATTCATAATATGTTCGTGTTATATTGTGTAATTTTCTAGTTGTATTGTCGTGATTATAATGCTTTTTTTTGGCATCAAATGGATTTAATCGTAAAATACAAATTAAATGATAAATTTGGATAAGTATATGCTATTGAATAGATGTGAACAACTATGTATTTTAAGAGTACGTATGTGATGATGTTACAAGGTTTAAAAGGTATATGGATTGCTATTCGAAATATGAAAAGTTTGTATACGGCTACAGGGTTAAAATGATACGGATGGTAACTATGCTTGTGTGAAATTAGTAAACAATTTGGATACGAATGACATGTCATTATGTTTCAAATGAAAAAGGAAAGAATTCAAACAAACATACAAAAAAAAAAAAGAAATCGGGTGTTGGTCAGGGATTTCTTTATCGATAGCTAGGATCTAGCTTGTGTTGTGGATTCTCGATAGCTTGAGTGAGCGGTATCGAATAAAGTTTGCAAAAGTAAACCTGACCTACAGCTTGTGCGAGCAGCCCAAATATTACAACTTGTCTAAGAAAATTCAAATATTACAACTTGTGTGAGCAAATCAGTCCCGTGTATCTGATTTCATTTTACTTTAGTTATCTGGGCGAAAATAGAAATGAAAATGGTACTAAATGAAATAGATATGTTCGGAATAAATATTTATATGAATGAATTTATATATGTATTACAAGTTGGATATGATTTGGTTAGTATATGTTATATGATGATTGTTATTTCACTATATGATTGCATTTTAAGCTTATGAAATGTAATCAAACTAACCTATTTAATGTATTTGTGAAAGTAAATGAATGTGCAAGATGCCAAAGGATTGCTATGTTTGTAACAATATATTTCGATTCCTAAATTAGTGAAATGTTAATGTAAGTTAAAATAAATTTCATATGGACTTACTAAGCATTCAAAATGCTTACTTGTTATTCCCCTTTTCCTTGTAGATTGTCAGGTTATAGAATGTATTGGTTGAATCACCACAAAGCTCACACTATCCTATATGTGATTTGGTAGGCTAATGCTCGATTAAATCTTGGTTATGTGGCATTAGGTTAATATGTGTGTGTGTGTTTCGGTACCATGATAAGTTCATATGTGGGTCTTGTAAATGGAAAAATATGTTGGATGTTTAAAAGTGTGAATTGGGTTGAAATGTTAATCAATGCTTGACTATGGTGAGTTAATGTCTATTAGATTGTAAGTGAATGTTTTGGGCAATATTATGAACCATATTTTTGAATTTTCATGAATGATAGTTTGATGGTATAATGACATGCTTTGAGCTTAGGGATGGTAAAGTTAGATATATTGCTTGTATGGTTTGAATGTATGGTAATGTAGTTGTGTTCCAATAGGTTGTTTGATGTGTTTTTGGTGCCAAATTAAGGCATGTTGATTTGGTTGATTTTGGAAACGGTTAAATGATGAAATAGTTTCATTTTTTTTAGTTTTGTGCAGTTCTAAGTAAGTCCAATGGCATCATTTGAGTCAAAACTGGTTAGGGCATGGAAAGGAACCAAATGGTAGATTTTGGGATTTTGGTATTGAAGTATTGATACTTTGGAATAGGTATTGGTACTTAGTTCTTTCAAACAAGTTTTTAAACAAACAAAATGCCAATTTGGTATCATTATTAAGGTAAGGTATCGGTACTTTGATCCAAGTATCGGTACCTTATGAATTTAATTTGAGTATATGAAATATTGAAGCTAAATTTGGTATCGATACCTTCAAGAGGTATCAATATCAGTTAATGAAATATTGAAAACTTTACAATATGGTTCTTGTTTATGCTCGAGTAGAAAATGAGCTTTTGTAAGCTCGATTAAGTTTCAAAAAAAGTTTAATTAATGTAAAATAATCGTATTTATGAGGTGTTTGATTGTTTAATTGATTTATTTTCGATAATTCTGATAGTAGTTATTTCAATAACTGTTGTGGCATCCCGTAGCTCGAACCTATTGATTGGGTCGGGGGAGAGGTGTTATAGCACCATTTTCAACAAGAAAATATATCTTGATGCAGACTTTCTTTCATCTAAATTTCCTCCCAAATCAACATTTGTATATTCGGTCAAAGTTAAATCACATTCTTGATAGCACAATGAACTATTCATAATGCCCTTTAGATACCTCAGTATCCTTTTCACTGCCTTCCAATGAGGTTGACATTGATTCGATCAATATCTTCTTACCAATCCAACAACATAACAGATCGAGGTGAACATATGACCGACCTGAGTCAAATCAAATGAAAAAAGTTTGAGTTAGTCGAATTAATGAATCTTGTTTTATCAATCAAACTCAATTTGAAAATTTTCTAAATCAATTTGAGTTATATGAAATATGGGTTGAGTTGAATCAAATCCAAACTCAATTGGATGAGTCTTTTTTTACTTTGTAGAGTCAATACTTGGAAAATCAAATATGGAAATGGTAAGAGGTTTCTGTATGTATCTTTTTAGCATGGCTTAACACTTGATCAAATAGCAGCTAAGCAACATCAAACTCAATCATCTCCGCTACTTTTTTGGTTAGCAAAATTGCCCCAGGAGTCATTGAATCCCTCTGTGTATTTGGACATAATTTCTAGTTGCAATGATAAACATGACAACATATATATTGGACAATGAAGAAGCTCTAATGCTTCATTTCACAAGCCAAGATTGGCAGATATTGTAGGTAATGGCAGCAGTGGTGGAATCCAAGGACTCATCCAATTCAACCAAGTTTCCATTGAAACATTTAAGCATACTTTAGATCAATTCTCAATTGAACTCATACCAATGACCTCTGACATAAACCTTTTGGTACAATTTACTCCTTGAACCAGTGATTGAGAGCTACAAATTTGCATAGAACTCTAGCACAAGATCTCTCACATATGGCTTTACAAATACCACAATTCCTATCAGACCACTATTGGTTAAAAAGGTGTCAATGTCTTGCTCAACAAAACTAGCATCTTCAATGTTTTGCTCCTTGATGAAGCTCTTTGTCCTCAAGGCTATGTATTTGCTGAGGCAGTTTTGTGTCAGGAATACAAGATCCTTTTTGGCCAACATCTCCTCTTCTACTTGTTCTTTTACCACAATATCAACTAGCCTTTGATGATACAATTTCTTTTAGAGGAACATTTTCCTTAAAACTTGTCTCAAAACTGGAACTTGAATCAGATTTAGTGAATGACTCATCAAATGAGTCAAAACCCTCCCCACTCAAACTCTTATCTTCCTTCTTTCTCTTATTGGATGGTTTTGGGACAACAAGAGCCTTCTCTTTCTCATATTTTGCTCTCAGCTAGAGCTTTTAGTTCTCTATTTTCCATAAATATGGTTTTTCTCCTAAAAGGGAAAAGTTTGTGGCAACTGATTTAGTCAATTTTGTGACTATAACATCCTTAGGAATCTCCTTAGAAATAACATCACTAGACACATTCTCAGCACACGAGCTTTAGGCTCTACAATGTTAGTGCTAAACTTAGACTTATCGATAGTACTTGTAGAAGTAACAACATCAACATTCAAAGCGACATTAATTATTGTTTCATCAAGGGCAGGGTCAATATTACCTTAAGAAACCACCACATTGATCAATGTGTTAATATTCCCTATGGCATTGGTTAATACTCTAAAATCGAGGGATTTTCCAAATGCTCATCAATTTCTACTATGGCATCCTAAGCAAAGGTATCTCCACCTTCCTTCTTCTCCTTCGATTGGCTCTTTTGAATATTGGAGAGGGCAATGGTAGTGGCAACTACCTCATTCTCTGTGCCTTTTTCTACTTGAGTCTCTGGTTCAAGATTTGATGAACCTTCACATTGACTCCTAGGTCTTTTTTAAGCCTTTTTATATTCTGCTTGAGAAGTGATTTTTGTTCTTGCCATTGTGAGTGGAAGAAACTAGAAATGATGAATGATGAAGAAAGAATAATGACTTCAAAAATAAAAATTTGAAGAAAAAATTAAATCGATTAGGCTCATTGCTTAGCACCTTTAAAGACTTTTTGGAAAGAAAAATCAAATCAAATTCCAATCCTCCATTTAATGTTTTTACACAATAACCACCACCATTAGAAACCTATTTTCCCTCTACAATTTGGAGAGAGAAATTCAAATCAACAAAAAGATACTTTCCCAACAAATTTTTGAATATGAAAATATCCTTAATCAAAGCAACATCAGGCTTCTGACTTTGGATGCTGTCCACACCTCTTTGAGTCATTTAGACTTGATACATACCAACCAAGGACCTTAAATGCTCAAACCTAGCTACATCCAATAGTTTAGTGAACAAATCAACTAGTTGATCTTGTGTAGACACGAATTTCAGCTTAATATTATCATTCTCAATCAATTCCTTATGAAATGATGTCTTATGCCTCCATGTTTTGTCTTTGAATGCAACAATGGATTCTTAGAAATATTAATGGAACTTGTGTTATCACACAAGGCAGTAGCCATGTATAACTCAACACCCAAGTCCATCATTTGCTTCATCCATAGCAGTTGAGCACAACAACTCCTTGTAACAATATACTCAGCTTTCCCAATCAACACCAAGTTCAAACCAAGATAGAAATAATGTCCTAATGTACTCTTCCTTTTATTAATGTTATTTGCCTAATCAATATAACTATAACCAACCAGGCTCATGATGCTATCCTTTGAGAACCAATTTCTCAGATTAGTGGTGCCATTGACATATTGAATAGTCCTCTTCACAAATTTAACATGGAAGTCTCTTGGCCTTGCCTGGTACCTTGCACACACTCTTACACTAAATGAAAAATCAAGTCTACTAGTAGTGAGATACAAGAGATTACCAATCATGCTTCTGTAAGTGGTCTCTAAAGTGGGCACTCTTTTCTCATGTTTGGAAAATTTCTCACCAATACTCATAGGTGTCTTAGATGCTTACAACCATACTGAAATACTTCCAAAGGCATGAAAGTATTTCATAGTTGGTTTTTTTTCCCCTCTACAACTCACAGGGGTGAAGTGAGTCTTTGGCCTTAGATGCACCTTGTTGATCACATAGATAGTTATGTTAATAGTCCTAGCCTAGAACTTATGAGGAACACCTTTACTGTTTAGCATTACTCTAGTCATTTCTCGCACTAATCTATTCTTTGTCTCTACAACTCCATTCTGCAGTGGAGTCTTTAGAGCAGAAAACTCATGCCTGATCCCTGATAAGTCATAATTTATATATATTTTATCCCATGCTTAGCATATTCTTGGATTATTTATCATTAGATTTATGGAATTTGATGCTCCTAATCCTTTAATTTCATGTTTTATACTTAGGTGAGCATAGGAGAGTAAAAAGAGCGAGAAACAGGCCAAAAATGGAGAAAATGGGTCAACGTGAGAAATAGACATGGCCTGGACTTCCTTACACGGGTAGACCACACGCCTGTGTAGTTTTAGCAGACTCTAACATGGCCTAGACTTCTTTACATGGGTAGACCACACGCTCATGTCTATTCAACAGACTCTAACATGGTTTGAAGCATTTGCACACGGGCGTGTCACACGGGCGTGTACCTATCGAGCCCAAGTCTAGTCCTATTCAGAAAAGACCACTCTTGAGGGTTTTGAAGCATTCTAAAGCCTATATAAACACCTCAAGAGGTACCTAGAAAAGACACACGGAGTAGGAGGCAAGGAATTATTTGAAGAAAGCCGATTGATCCATCTCAAAAGCCGGATTCTCCTTCAAAACTGAAGATCTCCCTTCAATTTCCTTCAGGGGTTTTTGGGTTTTCTTTATGTTTTGTCATTATTATTCTCCTGAGATGTTTTCTTTTACACTTATGAACTAAGTCCCCTAAATACCTAAGGGGAATGAAACCTAAGACGGATCTTGTTATTATTTTCTGAATTATATGATAAATACTTGATTTGTTTTTAATTATGTGTTCTTAATTCTTGTTTTAATATTCCAAGATATTGATTCAAGTTTTGATGTGCTTATTCAGAGGAGCAAAAGTCCCTGTCTAAGAGTAGATCTAGCATAATTAAGCGGAGTTGATTGCACCCCTAGACTTAGGACGACATAAATCTACCGGATTAGGGTCAAACCTAATACGAGAATCCATAGATCGAGTTAATGCAACACTAGGAGTTTTAATTAGAAAGAGATTTCAATTAATCAACCTAAGGTTAAACGTTGTTAGTCTCGAGAGAGATAATAATATAACTTAGGGATTTCTACGGATCGAGTCAAGTGAATAAATTGTCTGGTTTAGAGTCAAGTAACAAGTGAAGTCTAGGTGGATTTTTCCTTGGGTATTTGTAACACCCCAAAACATTGAAGTTTTTTAGCGAAAACCTTTTTTTCATTGAAAACCCTTATTAAAATGAGAAGCCTTAATTAACTTATAAAAACTCTTTTTCAATCGCGAAAGCTTGTTTAAAACATATGATTTATGGAAGCCTATCATTTGAAAATTTAGTTGAGGAAACGTAAAAAAACAATCTATGATTTAGGAAACCCATGTTCACCTTCTCATAATTACAACGCATAAAGATAAAAATCCAAATAATAATAAAAGGGAAGGCCTTATTACATTCCAGTCTGAAATTACTTAATAAGCTAGAAACTATATGCTTTCTTAAAAAGAAAACAAGTCCAAGTCGTCTTGCTAGCTGGCCACCTCCGAGTCCCTCCAAACATCGAACCTTCTACTAAGCATCACCTGAGAAAAATAAAAGAGGGAGTGAGTTTTCGAAAACTCAGTGTGTACAACCCTCGACGAGTAATAAGCATTCGTCAGCCACCATAAAAGCATACATGTAATGCAATGTAGTGCAACCCACCTGTAACGCCCCGATTTTTGGGCCTAGAAGTTTTGGGCCTTGAGTCTGGGTTCGGGTGGAAAATGGCCCGAATAATTTGGATGTTAATATTATTTCGTATGTTTAGTTCAGTAATTAAATAAATTACGAAGGGTTTATGGTGTGAGAAAAAAAGGCCCAAGAGTAAATTTAATTCGAGGCAATTCTTGAATTTTAATTTTGGGAGAGAGGGTTCGGCGATATGGGCTTTTAAAGTTGAGGTGGTAAAATAGGACACAAATAAGGCCTTGGTAAAGTGGAAAGGTGGCACCACTAAGTTCCTAAAAAAATGGTGTCTGGGAAGGAAGTAAAGGTCCAGGGTTCAAGTTGCAAGGTAGGCATATTGTTATTTTTTTAGGCATGTGCAGGGCATGTGATCACTTAAGTGAATTTCGGCAAGGGCCTTAGGGAGGTTGGGCCGATTGTTTTAGTTGATATTAGGGTTAGGTTCTTTTCTTTTTTTTTGTCTTGGAGAATCATGGTTAGCCACCTGAAAGCTTTCACTGTCATTCATCCTTTCTAAGTTCTCACAAAAGTCGAAAATGCAAATTCCTTCTCCTTGGCGCTGATTTCTTCTTCCTCTCTTTTTCCTCCATTTTCTTTCTTCCTTTTTGCTTTTTCTTCTAGCCGAAACCTCCTGATCACCTTACTCACCTCCTCTGTCAATCCCATCTTTCACAAAACCTCCATAGCCGATTGCCATAAAAGCCGAAATCCCGAAAACTCACTTCTTGTGCCGATTTCTCCAAGCCAAAATCCTTCAGTTATTTTTGTTCTTTTTGATCAACTTTCATCTTCTCCAAACCCTTAGTATCTGACGACAACATTACTTCAAAGTTATGGCCTCAAATCGTCATCTTCTTCATCATTTAAAAAGCCGAAATACCATAGATTTAAGGACTTATAGCCGAAACTTCAGATCTCCAAGATTCGAGTTCTAATATCATTTGGAGGATAGATCTACATCAGATCTATGTAGAAATCAAAGAGGAATAAGTGGTAAGTGCTCGTCACCTCAGATCTAGTCTTATTTTACAATTTAGAAAATCCGAAGTCCCTAAAATCTAGGGAGGCTGTCAATTTGGGCATAGGGCTTTAAGGGTCTTTAACCTATTTTGGTGATTAGTGTCTTCTAGAGGTTTGGTCGAAGGCTTGGATCTTTGGAGCAACTAGACTTGGACCTAGTCATCGGTTTTCGGCAAAAAGGTAAGATTCTAAAGGCTTTATGGGCATGGTTCGAATATGGGTAGGTGAATATTGGGATTGGTTGTTGCGGGTTGCAATCTAAGAATTGTGGTAATCAATTGTAGGACATCGTAAGGGATTTCAGTAGCAGTCGTCGCGAAACAGGTGCGTATCGAGCACCCTTTCATAGTTCAATTCGGCAAAAGCCGAAATGCTGAAATTCTGGCATTTCGTGGGCTTGTGAGTGTGCGAGTGCTCACAAGACGTTTAGAAATCATTAGATCTGAAATTATAAAGTGGTAAGTTAGTCGTGTGTGAAATTTCGTGCACTTCGGTAATTAGGCCTCGACAGGCTAAAACTGGGCCCAATGGGCTTACGGGCCCATACGGGTAAATAATAAAGAAATAATAAAAATATGTATAATATAAAAAAGGCAATAAGTATGTTCGGTTAGACTGTAGAATCAAAACTGCTTAAATCGATAAACTGGTCATAAAACTTGAGTTAAATGGGCTTAAATTGCTAATGGACACTGTAGGGCTAGTAGGGGTTTTAGGGGCCAATGGCTAAAATTGTGAAATTGAGACAAATAAATTATTGCGATGTCAAATGGGCTAGTAAGGACAGTAACATTCGTGAGAACCCTTAAAACTGATAAAATTACTGAAATACCTTTATAGGTGGAAAATTTACAGATTTACCCCTAGGAGCAAAATTACTGATATACCCCTAGGGTTAAGGTTGACCTGAATGCATGTTTGACTATTACTATTTACTGCATGCCATGTTATTATTATCTGATAAGGTTGACCTGAATGCATGTTTGACTGTTACTATTTCTGCATGCCATGTTATTATTATCTGATGCATGAGACTGGGTAATTGATGGAGGAAGTACTGAAAGTAGCTTGACCGCGTACTGGAGGCTTTGCCTCAACTTACAAATATCTGAGCAACAATGCTGCAACTGTGGAGTGTAGGGCTGGGTGGGTTGAGCTATTCCCCACATGGAGTGTAAGGCTAGTACAGGTGGAGTGTAGCGGTTGGTTATAGGCTGGGTTGGGCTTGCATACACGAATATGTCTGTTCTGTTCTGGAATAGGCCTATAGGCCATACTGTTATCTGAAAAGGGGCTAAGGCCCAGTTTACTGTATTCTGAAAAGGGCTTTGGCCCGGTACCCGCTGTTATCTGAATAGGGCTTTGGCCCAATGGGCTTGAGCTGACTTGGGCTTTGGATGGGTTTTCCATACACACTGAGTTTTCCAAACTCACCCCCTTTCTCTTCCATCCTTGCAGGTGAGCCCTAGTTGGTGGACTTGGAGCTGGGCGGGATTCAGAGTGGCCACGAAGATTAAATTTTTGGTTTTTAAATAAGTTTCAATTAGCTTCCTTTTAAATTTCGCATTTATTTTTGATTATTTCTATTTTGGTTAAAGTTGTAATAAGGCCGTTTTATTATTTTTATTTTGGGTTTTTAAATTACTTAAATCAATTTCAACTTGAGATTCACATCACTTAAATTGATTCCTTAAAATTGGTTAGCTCTAGGGCGCGTTTTATAAAAGTTACTTATTTTCAAAATATCACGATAACCGAGAAAAGCTTCAGCAATGTAAATGTTTTCAAAGGAAATAAATATTTTAAATAAACTTAAACTTAATTTGTTGTACGTGGACAAGTAATAAGCTTAAAGTGTGGCAATGGATGCGTGCATGTCTAGGATTGGATCATGGAAGAGCTAGGTACTTAAGCAGTCAAATTGACTCACCTCTTCTCTTCTTGAATCCTACCTGGTGCACAGCTTCCATTCACTTTAACTTAAAACGAAAATATTCTTTAAACACTAAGAAAGATTTTAGATAAAACATGACTTCTCTAATAACGCTTCAATGTGACACGCTAGATTCGGTCGTAACGTCTAGGCCAGGTTTGGGGTGTTACACCACCCCAATAATCCAATCGTTACACATCAACTCTGTCCTCTGATACACATCATGTGGGGATATAAATATCAACCCACCTATCTGATATACATCAATGGTAGCCTGGTAGCGAAACTACCTTCATTGCAACAAGCTGCCAATCACATATTGGGCTTAAAAGCCGTCGGTGGACCCACAGTTGTCAAGCAACCATGCGATTCTCATATACTTCCTCCGTTCCATAATTCCCAACCCCTATGCAACCTAAGCAGAATATCTTATTTATGCAGCAGATATACATGTAACATCCATAAATCTTACATTCAACACATAGGGCTTGTGACAGCCCTAATGTGACCCTAGTTGGAGAGTGGTTTCGGGACCACAAAACCGAGTCATAAAAATAATTAACCGTCATATTTGATGCTTATTATATATATATGCATGTGTGAAAATTTCATGTTTGAATTTTGTTAATTGTAAGTGAATTTTATTAAATAGGACTTGTGTGAAAAAAATTTAGAAATGTGCTAGGCAAATGTTAAAGTGGCCTATTGATGCATGTTAGAAAATGCTTGTCCTTGCATGTCAAATTACCCAAAACTTTAGGTAGTGGCCAGCCATGCTATGGGTTAAAGCATATTATAAACATTTTGTGTTAATGTCTTATGTTAGAAATAATAAAATAAAAGGTTAGTAATAAAGAAATGAAAAGGGAGGGGTGATGAAAACAAAGTTGTCTCATCCATGCTCCCCCATTGCCGTGACTTGAGGAAGGAAGAAGAAGAGGATTCTCTTGCTTCATGTTCGGTTGGTTGATGTTTAGGAAGAGGTATGTTTGATGTTATTCCATGAAATTCATGCATATTTCTAGATGTTGGTTTAAATTCTTTTGCTATTTGATGGAGATGATACTCGGCCATGGGTGTTGTCTTCTTGGTTGGTGTTTGATGTTGGGGTGATGAGGCATGAAGATGATTGAGTTTGAGTGCTTAATAAAAAGGATGGGTCTTAACAACTTCATGAAGTATTTGGCCATGGTGCTAAAATGTTGTATTGTGTTTAAACTTAGAATTTTTAGTTATATGGATGTGTTAAGTTGCTTGAAATGTTAGATTAATTTGAACTCATCACCAAGTTCTTTAGGCAACCCATGTTAAAAATTTTGGTATTGAGATGCCTAGAACTTTCGGCCATAGTAGCTATGGAGAAATAAGGTTTTTGTTTCTTTGGATGTATCTTGTTGTATGAGTGCTTGAACAAACTATGATTAAATAGATGCATAGATTCAAGGTGGGAAGAATTGGCTATTATGCTTGATACTAATGCCGAATATGAGAATGTTGTACTTGAAAAATGTAGGTGAACATGACAAGTGTATTCGGCTTAGGGCATAAAGGATATGAAAATTTGGTATTTATTTTTGATTGTGTGTGTATGACCATGGATAATTGGCTGCACAAATATTATAAATACATAATGTATGTTAAATTTATTAAGCTACAAAACATTATACATGATCGGCCAAGGTAAATTATTTGAGTAAATTATATCTTGATGGTACATTTCGGCTAGTATAAAATGTATATGGATGTCGTATGACTATGTTTAATTTGGGAAGTAAATTGTTTGATTTAGCTCAAGAGCCTAGAGGATCAAAGTTGGATAAGGGAAAGGAAAAAGTGGTCGAATAGCC
Organism: Gossypium hirsutum; assembly: GCF_007990345.1. Lineage (NCBI taxonomy): Eukaryota > Viridiplantae > Streptophyta > Magnoliopsida > Malvales > Malvaceae > Gossypium > Gossypium hirsutum. The sequence goes on from NC_053433.1 coordinate 8,899,491, forward strand.
GTTGAAATCGTTCGACAACATCCGAGGTAAGTTTTCGAGTAATGAAACTTAGTTTATGATTTGATTAAGTCATGACATATAAGCATAACAAATAAACAGTGATATAATGATTCTACTTGAATTGTATATTGAGGTGATTAGTTTATACCTATGACGGGTAGTCGAATGTGTATAGAGATCATGTTATATAGCAAATCAAAATCATACTCTTTGTATGTGGCTATTGAGCCGAAAATGGTAATGGTTGATAAGCGTCTTGTGTTTGAATTCTAGTTATGATAATGAAATATGGATGTGTCATGATTTACTAGTATATGTGCTTGATTATTCGGATGATATCCGGGCTAAGTCCCGAAGGCATTTGTGCAAGTTACTATATCCGGGCTAAGTCCCGAAGGCATTTGTGTGAGTAGTTGCTATACCCGGGCTAAGTCCTGAAGGCATTTGTGCTAGTGACTATATCCGGGCTAAGTCCCGAAGGCATTCATGCTAGTGACTATATCCGGGCTAAGACCCGAAGGCATTTGTGCGAGTTTCTATATCCGGCTAAATCCCAAAGATACTTGGGTTTGGAAGCGAGCAATCTTGCTGTAATAATTTCAATTAATACGCTCATAAAATACAAACGATAAGGTATGTTTCGTATATGCATCGGAAAGGTTGATTCCTTTCAAATAGTACTCGCTCAATTGATTAACGAGCTTCCGGCCTTTAGTTAGGTTTGATACCTTGTGTATGAATATGTTGATTGAAGCGTGAAGTAAGTATGATTATGAGAATGTGCATATATGAAGTTATTCATTTAGCCATATGAATGTTATACTTTAGTCAAAACTAATTTCATTACTCAAACTTACTAAGCATTAAATGCTTATTCCGTTGCTTTGATTCTCTATTTTATAGATTTTGCTCGTCAGCTATCGGACTCGGGATTGTCAAAGTCGAAGTCGTCCACACTATCGAAGCCCTTTTGGTACTCTTTTAGTTGAACTCTGATAATGGCATGTATAGGATTGCCCTTTGTTGTTAGTCAAGTACCTTTGGTAATGTATATATTTGGATAGCCATGCGAAAATGGCTTATATATATATTGAGCATAGCATTATAATCATTTTGTATGTTGTTCATTGAGTGGTATGAAAATGTTTGGTAACGATTAGCCATTGGAATGGTTAATCACGATCATTTTGGTGCTATGTATTACAAAATTCTAGTTGATCCATGGAAAACCATGAAATAGGTAAAGTTTACCTTTAAAAAAAAAGATGCTGCTAGCAGCAGTGATGTGGATTTGAAAAATTGCTAAAAATAGTAGGAATGGAGTTAAATAGTGAGTAAATTATGTAATAAAACCTTGATGAATCTCTTTTCATATGGAAGAAGCGAAATGACCATATGAGCCATATTCTATGAGATGTTTAAGTTTTCGTGAAACAGGGCCAGAACGGTTATTGGATCCCCTGTTCCGACTTTGGAAATTCACTATAAATTAGTCAGAGATAATTAGAAGTCATGCTCTATATGTACAGATTCCCTTCCGAGTCTAGTTTCTTTAGGAACAAACGAAATAAGTATTGAAGCCCTGTACAGGGAGATATCTAAGTCGTAATGCATGAAGATCAGAGTAGTCGAACCCTGAAACAGGGGAGACTTTAACTAATAAACTGTACTAATTGGCCTGACCAAAAATTCTAGAAAAAAATTTGAAGATAGATGTATGAGTTTAGTTTCAGGAAAAATTTACAGAATTGGTTTTCAAGCTTCGGAACTCGAGATATGATTTTTAAAGTGACTGTGATGCAGTTAACCAGCTTGTCTGGAAATTTAAAAATGAACTGTGTAAGTAAATGAATTAAGTCCGTTAACACCTCGTGTTCGACTCCGGCAACGGTCTCGGGTACGGGGCGTTACAGGGGTATTTTGGTCATTTTTGCCCTTAGAGACATTTTGGTAATTTCACTTTATTGGATTTGTTACTTACCTTGGCCTATTAACAAGTCTTCGTTGGCTAAAGTGAACAGATACTATGCACCAGGTCGGATTCCAGAGAAAAGGAGGTGAGTCATTAAGACCGCTTAAGTACCAAGCTCTCCCTAGATCCAATCCTAGACAGGCATATACCTATTACCACACCTTAACCATATGACTTGTCCACGGTCGCAATTAATTAATTAAGTTTTATGTCAATTAAACAATTATCAGATACTAGGCCCAAAACCCCTTACAGAGCCCAAACAAGTCTACATTCATGCATATGGCCCACTAGGCCCAATCTTATTCATATTGCCCATTTGGCCTAAATCACATTCGTATGGCCCATTGGGCCCAAATCACATTCATATGGCCCATTAGGCCCAAATCATATTCATATACATGCTTTCATATAATTTCCATCACATAACATCAAGTTGCCAATTTTGCCTATTTTGGGCCCAACAGCCCATCAGGCCTACTTAGCCCATCTTGGCCCGATTGGCCAAAACACAGCCCAAGTTCATGGAATCGCCCATGGGGCCTCAGATAACCTGTCGTTTTCCCCCGTATGAGTGTTCGCACACTCACAAGACTACAGTAGCCAAACTTTCAGCTTTTTAGCATTTCGACTTTTCGGCATTTCGGTTTTTGCCGATCTACTGTGTGTGTGCAATGTATGCACACACCTAGTAATAAAGCGTATTGCGATCCCCCTTACCACGAACCTACAATCGATATCACTCAATGATTACTCACATATACTTATCGAATACTTTACCAAAAGCCGAAGTCTCACCTTAACCTTACCTGAAACGCCAAGTCTTAATAGCTTTTCCTTGATCACTAATCACGAGTGTTACCCTTATCTGTATTAACCTTTATCATTAAAAACATATTGGGTAAGTTGTATCCAGCATATGTCACCCTTTTCTACTAAAGCCTATTTCGCCAACCTTTACCGAAGTGAGGAACACTTACCAAAGTTTCAACACCTAGGGAGCAAATTGGCAGAGATCCAAAAGACTGGGATTCGATACTAATCCTACCATAACCAATTAGAATAAGTAAGGGACAGAGTGATCTATACTAGCAAAACCAATTGAGAGAGCAAAACACTTACATTAGAATCGGTTTAAGTAGAAAGAGTAGTGGCGGCACAGAGGATATTCGGCTCTTGAGACTTGTATGAAAAAGGTTATTCGGCACAAAGAAAAGTAGAAATCGTTTAAAACCAAAGGTGAATAAAAAATAAAATTTGAGTAGGGAAGAATGGAGAATCGACACAAAGAAAATGAAGGAAGAACAAGGGGTTTTTGGCTTTTAGATCTTTAGAGAAAAAGGTGTTTTCTAGGAACAAGGTGAGGGAGAATTTGGCATTAGCCTGGCAACCTCACATTCGGCATCTATATATAGCCTCTAGCCGAATTTCCTATCCCCTAATCCCTAATTCAGCTCCACCTCTTTACACTTCTCATCCCCTAATTTTTCTCCCTGATAACCCCTTAATCCCCTCCTCAAATTTCTCCTCTTATCACTCCCTACAGAGTTCACATTCAACGCCACCACTGCCCATTCCTTAAGCAAAAGAAAAAAAATCCTTCCTTTGAGCAAGGAAGGATTCGAACCCCTACCTCCTTGCCTTGTATGTGACGCCACTTGCCGCTCCACCATAAGGCTTTTTTCTGTCCAATTCTTCCTTCATTTATTTAAAAGCCAACCTACTTGCCAATAAGGTTCTTTTAGTAATTAAACCATAATTTTCTTCACCCCTAAGTTCGAACTTAAACCTTAACCAAGACCTACTATCACATAATTAACACTTGACTAGGAATGTTAAGCACAATTTTTATCGAAACCGACAAAAAGAAAGTTTGGGATTTCAAGATTTTTGGAGCATTACAGTATTGTCCAAATCAATCAGTTTTCCCAAAAGTATTTCCCCAATTTTTTTCCTGTGCATTCTTAGTTTAGTTAATTAGTTTAGATAAAGTAAATCCCCATTCGCCTTCGGTTGTTTCCCTTTTCGTTGAGGAACAAAGCTGAACAGTGGTTGAACTCGTTACCGCGAGGGTCAATCACAACTTGGGAACAAATGATCAAAAAATTTTTACTTAAATATTTTTCGCCGGCTAAAACGGCTAAGTTGAGGAATGATATCTCTTCTTTTGTGCAGATGGATCTAGAAACTCTTTATGATGCATAGGAGAGATATAAGGACGTATTACGAATGTGCCCTCACCATGGGTTACCTCTATGGCTGTAGGTTCAGACTTTTTACAACAGTGTGAACCCTTCAACAAGGAAACTTATCGACGTAGCCGCTGGTGGAACTTTGAATAACAAAACACCTAAAGAGGCTTATGAATTTATTGAAGAGATGTCACTGAATAACTATCAGTGGCAAGTCATGAGAACAAAGCCGACAAAAGCAACCGATGTTTTCAACCTCAATGCGGTTAATATGCTGTCTAACCAAGTAGAACTTTTAAATAAAAAGATTTACGGTTTGTATAGTTCTACTCAGGTACATCCAATGATGAGGTGCGATTCAAATGGAGGAGGAGTATATACAGAATATCAATCCTTCAACCCTAGCACTGAGGAGGAACAAGTTCAATATATGGGTAACAATAATTCTAGACCTCAAAATAACCCATACAGTAACACTTATAATGTAGGTTGGAGGAACCATCCCAACATCTCGTGGGGTGGCCAAGGAAATCAAATGACACAACATCCCCCAGGTTTTCAACAACCACCTTACCAGCAAGAAAAGAAGCTGAACCTTGAAGAGATGCTAATGAAATTTATCTCGGTGTTAGAAACTCATTTTCAGAATACCAAAACAACACTTAAGAATCAACAAGCGTCGATCCAAGGGCTCAAAACTCAGATAGGCCAACTTGCCAAACTAGTTTCTGAACGACCACAAGGTAGCTTGCCGAGTAATACTGAATCTAACCCAAGGGAACAACTCAATGCAATTACTGTTCAAGATAAGGAAGGGTTAGTCGAACCTGAACCTGAACCTAAACCAAGGCAAGGAATTGTGGTAAGTAAAGGTAAAGGTGAGGTGGACCACAATGAGCAAAAACTGGTAAGTAGAGAGTACAAACCTCGTGTACCATACCCCAGTGCGACAAGGAAAGACCACACGGACGAACAATTTGGTAAATTCCTTAAATTATTAAAGAAATTACATATTAACTTACAGTTTATTAAAGCTCTTTCACAGATGCCAAACGCAGTTAAATTTTTAAAGGAGCTTTTAGCAAATAAGCGGAAGTTGGATGTGGCGTCGCATGTAGAGTTGAACGCGGTTTGCCTAGCCATTCTACAGAATAAGCTAACCAACAAATTGAAAGATCCAGGGAGTTTTACGATTCCTCGTTTAATTGGTAGTTTAAACGTTAACAATGCTTTGGCTGACTTAGGGGCTAGTATTAATGTCATGCCCTATAAAATGTTTAAACAATTAGGTTTTGGGAAACCCAAACAAACTAGGATGAGAATTCAATTGGTAGATAAAACAATCAGATTTCTTAGGGGTATTATTGAAGATGTACTTGTTAAAATTGACAAATTAATATTCCCAATTGATTTTTCTGTTCTAGACATAGAAGAGGATAGTGACGTACCTTTAATTTTAGGAAGGCCCTTTTTAGCAACTGCTAGAACTACTATTGATGTTGGTACAAGTGAACTCACATTTCATGTGGGTCATGAAACAATCACACTACTAGCTCGTAATTCAAGTAACAAATCAAATACTGAGGGTGGTTGTATAAACTATGCTACTAATAATGATCATGTGATGCAACCTTCTTTGCAGGAAACACGTTCGAAGAGCATACATGAGCCATGTTCAAGTAACAACAGAGGACCCCTCTATGAAGAACGTAGGCTACAAATTGAGGAACTAGATGAATGGAAGACACAGAAACCAAGAGCACACGATAAACCAAAACTACGCCATACGGACTCAATGTTTCACCAAATCAACTTAAGGTTGGAGACAAAGTACTATTAGATGCAACAGACCCTCATATTACCTCTTCTAAACCTAATGGAACAATCCCTTTTACAGCACTTAACATTTTCCCATACGGTACATTCAAGGTAACTCATTCCAAATTCGGTACTTTCAAGGTAAATAGTACTCGTCTAAAACCTTATTTTGATAAAATTGATAGCAGGAATGAGGAGTGTAAACTCCTCGCACCACCATGACCACGCAACAGAGAGGTAAGTCAAGCTTAGACTCTAAATAAGCGTTTCTCGGGAGGCAACCCGAGCACTAACAGTGTTGATTTTTTTTTATATTTTTGTTTTAACATCTAAATCATTAACTGAGTCCTTGAATGCAGGTTTTCCAAATCTGCACGGCCAGGTACACGAGCGTGCTTTAGGCCGTGCTCATACCACGGACAGAGACAAGGCGTGCGATACGGCCGTGTGAAAACAGAGTAAAATTTTCCTAAAACACGGGATTCGATACATTGCCACGGCCGTGTGACGTGGTCGTGTGAAATTTTTCCAAATCAACACAGGCGTGTGACACGCTCATGTTTATAAGCTGTGGTAGAAATTGAGAAATTAATACAGTCGTGTGACAAACCCGTGCCCACCACCTATGGTTGAAGCTGTCAAAATAACACGGGCGTGCGCCTATATACACAAGCGTGGGAGAAGCGAACGAAGTAGGACATGGCCATGCGATACAGTCATGTGCACCAGCACGCCCAAAGAACACGGGCGTGGGCCAAATCTCAGACGCGCCCAAATTTGGAAATCACGAACACACGGGCTAAAATAAGGGCACTCGGGCATGCCCTACGGCTGTGTGCCCTCATATCTATATAAAATCACGAACACACGGGCTAAAATAAGGGCACTTGGGCATGCCCTACGGCCGTGTGCCCTCATATCTATATAAACCCCCACTATTCATCACCCCCTTCCCCAAATACCCTAACCCAATTCGCCGAAATCTCTTCCCCCCCACCGACCGACCACCCATAGCTCCCCTTTCTTTTCCATTTTCTCCTTTATCTCTTTCCTCTCTCCTCTCTTCTCACCCTTACACGCCCCACGGCCCTACTGCCCACGCTTGTGGCTGACCTACATCACCCTCGTACAACCAACGCTCGTACCGCCGGCCAACCCTTCGGCCACCACCAACCGTCGGTTCCCATATTTTTTAACTTCTTTATTCTCTAGTTTACTCTATTTTTTATTCTTTTGATTTTGATTATTTTTCTTTTAACTTTAGTTTTATTATTAGTATTCTTTCTTATTTATGTCTATTGTTATTACATTCATTCTAACAAGTATAGAATAGCTTGATTTTTATTCTGATTTTTGATTTCATTTACTGTCCTAAATAATAGGTTCTTCTGATGGTTTTCAGTTTGGTTAGTAGTTAATTATGTTAGGATTTTCTTTCTTATTCTTCACAATTAAGTGCATTGGATGGTTACAAGTAGTTTTGTATACACTTAGTTTCGATTCATATACTGTGAGTTTTTTTTGCAGTTTTGAGCATTAGGGCATACCGAAATAAAAGGCACACTATGAAAAACACTAGAGGCAAGAAGACTGTTGTCATCGCATCGAGAAGCGAAAAAGAGCAGCATCCTTCTCGGGTCCTACCACTGAAATCAGGCACCCATTCCTCTAATTTCCACCGGGGCCATAGGAGAAACTATTCCAGATACTATTGGCCCGACCCCTAAGTGTGGGTCGTTACATTGATTGGACTGCCCTAGAGCAGACCCAACTTGCTGACCCAGTCTGGGCTCTCCTGACTATTGACCCGTAGAGACTCTTCTTCGAGATCATCGAGCCGACGTACCTCGAGCTCACACTCGAACTCTATTCGACCTTTCATCTTCAAGTCATTATAACAGAGTTTGATGATCCTGGAACGGTCTAGTTTCGTCTCGGCGGTTTAGTTTGACAGTTGAATGTGCCTGAGTTCGGAGTCGTATTAGGACTATACACGGAGGAGTTCATGGACGACAACAACTTCGATAGCCTCCATCGCCGCATCCACTACTCTCCTTCAAACTTCTAGAAGGCCCTCGTTCCTGCTTCGGCCACTTATGATCGTAACCGCTCCAAGGCATCAGCTCTCGCCCCATCATTGAGATACTTACACGCCATCCTGGCCCACATCCTGATAGGACGGCGAGAGAGTACCAACGTCGTCAACACTAATGACACCTATTTTTTATGGAACATGGCGTATGGGCACGTATTCGACCCCGCCTATTTCATTGCCCTCACCATTCGCCATCAGACGGAGCGGCATAAGAAGGGAGTCATTTCCATCAGCCCTTATGTGACTCACCTGGTGCAGTACTTCGGTCTCCTCAACACAGCGGCACAAGCATCCTCCTCACCCTCATCGGTCAGATGTCTCCATAGGGCATCTCGAGTATGCTCCATATAAGGATGATCGAGCGACAATGTGGATTTGATCCTCCCTAGTACCGCCTCGTCCAGTCAGCTGAGTAGGAGAACCCAGAGGACATTACTGATGTTGTCCCTCCACCTCACGAGGATCCAAACTCTCAGCCACCACCTATTCATCGTTCAGTTCATATTGCGGCTTCACTCTCTGACATCTCTGAGCACCTCACTCGATTCAAGCAGCAATGTTTTCAACGATTTGATCACGTTGATGCAACCTTACATCAGATTTGTCAGCACCACATCTCATTGCCACCCTCACCTCACGAACCATCTGGAGATGAAGATTTTTAAAGATTTTTATTTATTATCTTTATGTTTTTACTTTTATCTTTTTAAAACTACTTTTTATTCTATTTATCTTTAATTTTATTTTTACTTCATCCTTATGTTTTGTAGTTTATATTGAACAATTTATATTTTCGACCATTTCTTTACGAGTAATCATGGTACTTTATATTTTCTAAAGAGTTATTGATTATATCGCAGTTATAAAGAGCTCCAAAGCTCACTATTACTTAAGAATTTACAGCTCTACTGGAAAAGGTCCTCCACGACTGCCATGCCCTGCTCGACCATGACCATAGCTACCACTAGTTATAATATTCTTTTGGCACAACACTTGTGGAACCCAACCTCAACCACCACCGGAGGATACCTTACCTTGGTCGATTACTTTCCATAACTCCAATTCAAGGAATCCATTTAACATGCAAGAAGTTTCACTTCTCTCCCTATCTTATGATTTTATTTCAGTAAATCTATCTTTGTACATTGAGGACAATGTACATCTTAAGTGTGGGGGAGGGGGTTATTTATATCATTATCAGAAAAATCCCTGAATTTTGTCTTATTCTCACGTAACTCACTCATATCACTATTAGAATGAATTTTGATTAATTTATAATTTTTATTGATATGTCTTGAATTAAAACATAGGCATTTATACATTGATTGTTCAAACTTTAAGGAATTAGAGAATCAAACATGATAAGTTGATTTTTAAGAATTAAAATTTTTTAGGTTGTTTCCCCAAGTTTAGGTATTATCTTGAGTTGAAATTCACAAGATTAACATCAAAAAGCCATAATTTTTGTGAGATCTTGAGCCTTTAGAGCATATATTATTTCTTTCATGCTCATTTTTATTATTGCTATGAGTGCGTCAATATTGATTTGTTATTCTAGAACTTGCTTCAATTATGCATGTCAAGACCACACCATTTGATTTGATATGTCAAAATGATAAAGGCACGTAGGTTTAACCCACTCACTCCATAAAAGTCTACCCTCATAATTAACCCTTAGTAAACCCCCTTGAGCCCAACAAGCCATTCATTGATTTACCCTCAATATTAACCCAAAACCCATTATTATTGAAATCCCCTCAATTAATTTGATCCCTATTTTTGTCGAGATTTGATTTGAATAAATTTCTTAGCTATGTTTTATTTTTGATAGTTAGCAAAGTTCTAAATACATGATTTGTTCTAAAAAAAAAATCATGTAATGCTTGGATTAAAACGATGTTATCCATGAAGAAAAGCTCAATTCTAGGATCATCTAATTAGGAATGTAATTTGTTAGTTATGGTATTTTTTTTCTAGTTAGGTAATTTTTCAATTCAATTTCGATTTTAATCTTCTCTTTCAGCTTGTGACCACACCCCCTAACCAAAGCCACGTTACAACCCTCTAAAGACCTTTTGATTGATGTATCATCTCAATTTATAGTGGTGGAGATTTGATTTTCACGCAAGCCTATGGTAATAACTTTTCATATTGACTGATGAGTGCTTAATTTGTTGTCCTTAAAACCTCGAATGATTTGAGTGAATCTTTAGTGAGGATGTTGAATTCTGTGATATTTTGAATCAAATGTGATTACTTAGATAATGGGAGACACCTATGTTTTCGTGATAAAATGCTCAACTTGGAATGTTTGAAACATTGATGTTCTTCTAGTTGAATTCTCAATGTATGATTACTTATGGTTTATTTTGAGATATTGATAGGAATTATAAGTTGAGAAAAATGAATTCTTAATTGTGAATTGAGGATTTTGCTTGAGGACAAGCAAACGCTTAAGTGTGGGGGTATTTGATAAGTCGTAATTTATACATATTTTTATCGCATGCTTAGCATATTTTTGGATTAATTATCATTAGATTTATGGAATTTGATGCTCCTAATACTTTAATTTCATGTTTTACACTTAGGTGGGCATAGGAGAGTAAAAAGAGCGAGAACGGGCTAAAAACGGAGAAAATGGGTCAATGTGAGAAATCAACACGGCTGGACTTCCTTAAACGGGTAGACCACACGCCCGTGTAGTTTTAGCAGACCCTAACACGGCCTAGACTTCCTTACACGGGTAGACCACAAGCCCATCTCTATTCAATAGACTCTAACACGGTTTGAAGCACTTGCACACAGGCATGTCCTTGTCAAGCCCAAGTCTAGTCCTACTCGGAAAAGGCCACTCTTGAGGGTTTTGAAGCATTCTAAAGCCTATATAAACACCCCAGGAGATACCTAGAAAAGATACACAGAGTAGGAGGCAAGGAATTTCTCAAAGAAAGCTGATTGATCCATCTCAAAAGTTGGATTCTCCTTCAAGACTGAAGATCTCCCTTCAATTTCCTTCAGGGGTTTTTGGGTTTTCTTTATATTTTGTTATTATTATTCTTCTGAGCTGTTTCCTTTTACACTTATGAACTAAGTCCCCTAAATACCTAAGAGGAATGAAACCTAAGATGGATCTTGTTATTATTTTTTGAATTATATGATAAATACTTGATTTGTTCTTAATTATGTGTTCTTAATTCTTGTTTTAATATTCCAGGATATTGATTCAAGTTTTGATGTGCTTATTTAGAGGATCAAAAGTCCTTGTCTAAGAGTAGATCTAACATAATTAAGCGGAGTTGATTGCACCCCTAGACATAGGGCGACATAAATCTGCCGGATTAGGGTCAAACATAATAAGGGAATCCATAGATTGAATTAATGCAACACTAGGGGTTTTGATTAGAAAGAGATTTCAATTAGTCAACCTAGGGTTAGACGTTGTTAGTCTCGAGAGAGATAATAATATAACTTAGAGATTTCTACAGATCGAGTCAAGTGAATAAATCGTCTAGTTCAGAGTCAAGTAACAAGTGAAGTCTAGGTGGATTTTTCCTTAGGTATTGTCCAAATCAATCAGTTTTCCCAAAAGTTTCCCCAATTTTCTTCATGTGCATTCTTAGTTTAGTTAATTAGTTTAGATAAAGTAAATCCCCTTATTTTTAGGCTAGATAATAAAAAGAAAGTTAATACTAGTACTTTTAGTTCTTGTAGGTTCGACATTCCGGTCTTGCTATAAACTATACTACTGTTCGATATGTGCGCTTGCCTTCATGGTGATAATAGTTATTTCTCAAGTACGATCAATCATAAATATAAAACTTATCACGCATACATCAATCCCTTCATCTTCATAGTAAGCAACAAAGTCTTCATTTTTTAAACTTCCTTCCACGATAACTTTTTATCTTTCTGATTATTCCAATAACATGACCCTTTTCATTCATCAAGGTCCTGCATAGCTTTCTAAAGGCTTCAAAACTGTCTAACTTGTCTCTTATAAATTTCACCCATGTGAACCTTGAATTGCCATCCATATAGATTAACACATAATTCTTGCGACTAATACTGTTTTTTCCATAGGGCCATTCAAATTCATATGAACCATCTCTAATGGCTCTGATATTTGGATATGACAAACTATATGCTGTTTCTCCCTATGTTGCTTACCCTTCAAGCGATTCCTGCTGATTTTAGGAACATCGCCATTTAGTTTAGGAATAACCCTAATAGCCTTGAACTGGATCAATCTTTGAAATCCTTTTTAGTGCACATGGTCAAGTCTCTCATGCCAAAATTCTAACTTAGAGACACTTTCCTTGTTACACTTCATAGATTGTAGAGCCATGTAGTAATTATCAAAAGTCCTAACCCCTTCCATAATCTTCTCTTTTTTCTTGAAAGAGACTTCACAACCATCTTTAGTGAAGTTGTCCAACATCCCTTGGTTAAACAACTGACTTATACTAACAATATTAGACTTTAAACCATTGACCAGTAGGAAAATTTTCAAACTAGGTAAACCAAGAGCATCTGGAGTATCTTTTTCCAATAACGTGCTCCTTCTTTCCATCACCAAAGCTAACTCTCCTATTAGGAAAATTTTAAAGTCAACAAGGAAATTTTGATTCTCTATCATATGTTTGGAACATCAACTATCAAAATACCTCACATATTCATGAGAAACCTTCAATGATCTATAAGCTAAAACAATCACTTTGCTTCTTTCTTGCTCCGGACTTGTTTATATTTTCTATGATTTGAGTGGCTATGAGCAGTTGGCACTTCAGTGGCACTGAGTGTTTCCACCTCAAATCATGTACCATTTTGATATATCTTGGTCTAATATATCCAAGTTTATTATAGTATTAAAAAATAATTATAGAATGAACACATACATTCTTCTTGGTTGCCACCTTCTTGTCAATCTTTACCATAACAACCTTAGTTTGACATATCAAACCTTATTCTAATTAGATGATTTCACAAATACAATTGGACTAATCATGATAGTTTTCCTTTTGTTGATAAAACCTAATCCACCTCTTCTAAGTTTTCTTTTGCCAATGGATAGAATTTTATCCAGCTTGCTACTCTTAACATTTAATTTCTTAAGTAACAATTTTGTTTCAGCCAGTTCTTTTTTGGTATTAACCAAATTATTCAACTTTTCGATTACAAAGACTTTTTAGCTTCAACTTGCTTGATGAGTTTCCCATTTTCTTCCTTTCGTTGATCATTCTCCTGTAACAACTAAGTGTTCAACTTACAAATTTTCTTCCATTTACTCAGCATGGTCTTGTAAGTTTTTAGGACTCTCTATTAGAACCTCCATCAGAATCATCATCTGTCTCTGCCTCAGAACTAGAAGTAAGGGCTATGTTGTTGCTTACTTGATCCTCATCAGAATTAGAATTTCTAGAAGTGTCTTCATCATTCCACTATGCACACAACACCCTCTTTTGTTCTTAAGAGTGTTAGCATACTCTACCTGAATATATCCATAGCCAAGGCATTTATGACATTGAATGCCTTTCTTCTTTTCTTTCTTATTCTCTTTCTTGGCAGTAACACCTTTGCTCTTGTTCTTAGGAGTGTTCTTTGATGTATCAAACTTTTTCAACCTTCTAGTTTGCTTCTTAAAAGCCTTGTTGAAGTTTTGAGTAAGTAGAGAAATATACTATTGTAACTCATCCATGGTAGAGGCATTTGGAGTTGACACATCATCAACAAATTAGAGTGTAATGCTCCTTTCTCCTTTAGACTTAACCTTCTTGGAATCATCCAGGTTCAACACGAAAGTTTGTAGGGATCTTATCAACTCATCAATCTTTAAGCTATCTAGATCTTTGACCTCTTCAATGGTAGTCACTTTGATAGATAATCGTTCAGGTAATGACCTTAAGACTTTCCTTACTAATTTAGTGTAACACCTTCAACCCCAAACCATCGCCGGAATAGGGTTATGAGGCATTACCGGACATATCAAACAACTTACGAATAATTCACAATTAATATAACATTCATTGTATAATTTAATAATTAAGTCCCTATATTGGACTCTCAAAGCCCAAAATATGTATTAAAAGTAGAACGGGACTTGTTCGAGTATTCCAGAATATTTTTTGTAAATTATTTTTTCAAAAATTTCGACAGTATTTCTGCTTATTTTTACCTAAAACCCTTTACAAATTCAAACCAAAAACGAACCAATACCAATGTTTCAACGAAAGAATTTTACATCTTAAACACTACTAGATCATGCTTAATCCATTGATTTATTACTTAAATTTTAAAGTGTTAACATATAAGGAACTAATTCATATCTTTCATTTCATTTCAAAATTTAATACCAAATTTACTAATTTATAACTTTAAACTTACTTATCATCCAAAATTTCATAACGATCTAATTACAACAAGATCATTTTACCTATATATATATACATGACTCATGTACAACCATCTAGTACATGCCACTTAAGAAGAAATACATCACCAAAATTTTCTTGTTGGAGTCGGGATCTTCTGGATGCTGAACAGGATCTTGAACTCTAATGACCTACGCACGGAAACAACCGTACGCTGAGTATTTCATACTCAATGGTCTTACTATAAACCAAACTATTTAACATTAATAAATTACAACATCAACCATAAGCTTTATAAATCATTTAAACTAATTATACATAATTATATATCACTTCATAAATCTTAAATTCATATTTCATTTTTTTTCACATACTAATTCAATTCATAGTTTAATTCATACATTCTTTCTCATACTTTTTAGTAGTGCCAAATCAATCAATCTCATTTTCAAATTTTCATTTCAATTATTTACCCTATTAACAAGGCTCACACTCTGATAGATACGCGGATTCCACCCAAAAACACTAGAATATCCAATCCAAACACACCCGAAATAATATAAATCCTCCATAACACACTAGTATAATATAGCCTCCCAAACACACCGGTATATCATATCCTCCCAAACACACCAATAAGGCATTAAATGCCTCTTCGGTTAAACTAAAGCATATAATAACATAATCATCTTCTCAGTCAAGCTACAAATCTCCTTATCACATCACAATCCTATGGCATGCCATTTATATCCAATCTAGTCCGACAAGTTAATAGGGTATTATTTTACTTTTCCAATTTTGAATTCATTTCCACAACAATTTCAAATATTCAATCAATTCAAAACATCTATTATCTCAATTCACGTATAATTCAATATTCACACATATTCTTACTTAATTTAAAATATTATTACTTACCTTATCTTAGATGTCTCATGACTACAAATTCAATATAACATTTAATAAATAGTTTGAGTTATAGTAATACAAACTTGGAATACGCGTTTACTCCTCAACGATCTTTTCTTTTGCTTTGGATGCTGATGCCTCGTTTTCCTTGTTAGCTACGAAAATAATAATAACAATTTACATTACTAATTACAGCATTAATTTAATAATTAATTGAATTTTTATTCAATTTATTCCCTAATTCCAATTTAATCCTAATTAACTCTTTTATTTGTGTAACTTAATTTATACTTCATTTCTACTCAATTTCCTTCCATATTCACCTTAACAATTTAATGTTCATTATAAAACCCTAATTTACAATTTCTTTCAATTTAATTTCCTAAAACACAAAACTTATAGCTTGTTTTACAATTTAATCCCTTTTCAATTCTAACTTAAAATTCATTCAATTAGATCCATAATTCTTCTTTTTGTTCAACATAACCAATGCTTAAAATCCTAAGAACTTCCAAAACCTTAATTTAATTTTAACAAAACTTTGTTTTAAAGCTTCTAAAACATCAAAATTAAGAGAAAATGGCTAAATTTAGCTTACCAATTAAACTTGAAGCTTTAAAATCCCAATTTTTCCCTTTTTTTTCTTTCCCTTTTTCTTCCCCTGTTTACGTTTTGTTCTCTGCTTCTTTTCTGTTCTTCTTTCTTTTACTTTCTTTTTATTCTATTTACTTATTTCTTTTAGTTATTTTATATTACTTTAATATTAAGTAAACAATTTTTTTATAACAAATGTACCAATATTTTTATTACAATTGTCATTATTTAATTTGTTTATTATAAAAAAATCTTATAATTTAATTATTATCATTTACTTATTATATAAGAAATTATATATATATTTTACACATGTACCAATAATAATTATGCACTTGTCTTATTTCATAATATAATATCAATTTAATAATTATTAATATATATAAATCTCTTTTACTTATTATTTAAGAAAATATGCAAATATATATATTTTACATGTGTATAAATACACATATCACACATGTACACTTTTATCATCATACATTTGGCACAAATTTTAATTTATTTATAATCTAATAACAAAATTTTAAATCAAATAATAATAATAATAATAATAAAATAATAATAATAACAACAATAATAATTAATAAAATCTAAGAAAAAAACTTAGATTTTTCTATCCATTTTGCCACCTCAATTATTACAAATAGCTTAATTGCCATTTTAATCCCTTTTTCTTTCTATTGTTTTAGAATTAAACTTTTAACCTTTATTCAATCTAGTCTTTTTTTACTAATTACTCTAAATTAAACTAGTTTCACCTAAATAAAACTTAATTAGACATATAACTAGACTCATAATTATTCCTAATAATTATTTACGAACCCGTTTTACTAAGACGGAGGCCAGATAATGTACTTTTTTGGTGCCCACGGATTTTGGGTCATTACATTTAGAGTTAGAATACTCTTCACCAAAAGTACATTCTTGATTGGACAGGTTATACAACTTGGCATAACACTCACTAGTTGTCTCAGAATCTTGTATTCTAAAGGTATTTAATCTTCTGGTCAACATCTAGATCATGGATTTCTTGACAGTATTAGTTCCCGCGTGAGTAGTTTGGAGGATTTTGTAACGCCCCAATTTTCGGGATTTTCGGGATTCCTATAATTTCCAATGACTTTTAGTAAATACTGTGTTTTGATTGTCTGTTGTGGGTCTGAGTATGTTGGTGGGCCTTTAAAAGGCCCAAGAGTAAATTTAATTCGAGGCAATTCCTGAATTTTTAATTTTGGAGAGAGAGGATTCTGGCGATATGGGCTTTTAAAATTGATGTGGTAAAATAGGACACAAAAAGATCTGTAGTAAAGTGGCATGTGGCGCCACCTAGGTGTTTGGGGAGTGACGTGTGGATGTTCAGGGGGAGCGAGAGTTCAAGGCACAAGGTAAGCGTGTTGTTACTTTTATTTTTATTTTTATTTTGTGTGCATGTGTCGGGCATGTGATAGAGCTTAAGTGGAAATTCGGCTAGGGCTTTAGGAAGGTTGGGACGTGGGTCTGAATGGCCATTAGGGCAAGCTTTATTTGCTTTTCTTTTTTGCCGAATTAGGGTTAGCCACCTAGAGCCTTCCCTTTATTCTATTCTCTTCTCAGTGTTGCAAAAAGCCAAAAACGCAAAGTTAGATCTCCTGAGTGCGTAATTTTTCCTTCTCTTCTTCTATTTTCTTTTCTCCTTCTTTTCTTCTCTAGCCGAAACATTCCTACCATTCTACTCATCCCCTCTTTCATTCCCATTCTTTTCTAAACCTCTATAGCCGATTGCCATAAAAGTCAAAATCCCGAAATGTTTCTTGTGCCGATTTCTTCTAGCCAAAATCCTCCTATTTTCTTCATCTCTTTTGGTTGATCTTCATATCCTCTAAACCTCAATCCCTATCGGTAATACCACTTCAAAACCACCATACCAAATCATCTTCCTTTTCATAGTTCCAAAAGCCGAAAACACCATAGTTTTTAGGGACATATAGCCGAATCTTTAGATCTCTAAGATTTGATTTCTGCTAGTGTTTAAGGGATGGATCTGTATCAGATCTGAGTAGAAATTGAAGTGGAATCGTTTTGGTTGAAAGAACCTATGGTAGGTACTCAAATCTATTCTTTATTTCGAGTTTTAGAAAAGCCAAAACCCTTATACGCATAGGGTGGCTATCGACTAAGACTAAACAGTTATTGGTTTTTTTATTATTCTGTTATGTATTTAGTGTGGATTTAAGGTCAAGCAATCAAGGAGCATAGAGGGTTGACACTATTGGAGCATCTAGATCTGGTAGTTGGAGATCGATAAAGGTAAGGGTTAAAGATATGGACTATGGCCGAATATGGTAAAGGTTTGATGTGTTAAGTTGTTATCGAGTTTTAATCTAATGTTATAGTAACCGATTGTAGGATGCTTGTGTGTGGAACTCGTCAACGTTTCATCGTAAAACAGATGTGTAAATGACATCCACTAGTAGACTAGATCGGCAAAAGCCGAAAAGCCGAAATGCCGAAAAGCTGGCATTTCGAGAACTTGCGAGCGTGCGGGTGCTTATGGGATTGTTTGTATTGCAGAGTGCGCAATTTCGTGCACTTCAGTATATTTGGGCTTAATAGCCCGAAATCAGGTTAATGGGCCAACGGGCCCAATTCGATAAAAACGCTCGGTAAGTGTTTCTATTAATACGTTAATAATTGTAATGAGCATGAAACCCTAAAAAGACTGATAAAATTACTAAAAAACCTCTATAAGGTAGAATTACCGTAATACCCCTAAAGGGGTATGTTTACGATTACGCCCCTCGAGGGTAAATAACTGTTCTTACGCTATAATCTGACTGTCTTTCTGAAGCATGCCTTATTAATTATATATATTCTGCATACATGTCATACTGCATGGGGTTGGGTTTTGTTATGGAGGAAGAACCCGTTCTGGTGGCTGTGCCACATATTCTGATATAAGCAGCTTTGCTTCGGATTATAGTTAGTGCCGCAACCGGTGCTAACACTGTAAGTGTAGGGATGGCATGGGTGATTTATTCCCCACAGGAAGTGTAGGGATGGACGGAGGCAAGTGCAGGGTTGGATGGGGTTATCATGCATTAATCATATGAGACTATTTTGTTATGGTCCAACTGTATTGAAATGGGCCCAACTGTGTTAATATGGGCAAGGCCCAACATATCTCGACTTGTAATAAGGCTATGACCAAGATTGATACTGATATGGGCTAGGCTCAATATACTCTGATACTGTGAGGGGCTATGGCCCAGATTAATATTGATATAGGCTAAGGCCCAGTTAACTCTGATTTCTGAATAGGGCTTAGGCCCAGGAATCTTGAACTGATTTAGGCTCTAGTTGGGATACTTTACACACTGAGTTTTCCAAACTCACCCCCTTTTTCCCATCTTTGCAGGTGAGCCTTAAATCGGTGGACTTGGAGTTGGAGGGATTCAGAGTGGCCATGTGGACTATTTAAAATATGTGTTTATACCTTCACTTTTATTTTAGATTATTTCCTTTATGTTTTCGGGTTTTTAATTTGTAATAAGGCCGTTTTAATTATTTTTAATTGTTTTTAGTATGTTTTGTTAGCTTAGATATGATATTGTTTTAATTGTTTGAAATTGAATAGCTCTAGGGCCCGTTTTAAAAAGGTTACTTGATTTCAAAATATCGCGATAACAAAGCAAAGCTTCCGCAACGAAAACATTTTCAAAATTAATAACCTTCTCAATGGTTTAAACGAATTCGTTTTCCTTGAACAATCACTCAGCTAAAGTGTGGCAATGGTTGTGTGCATGTCTAGGATTGGATCCATGGAGAGCTAGGTACTTAAGCAATCTAATTGACTCACCTCCTCTTTTCTTGCTTCTTACCTGGTGCACAGCTTCCATTCACTTAAATCTATAACGAGGATATTCTTTAAACACTAAGAAAGACTTTAGATAAAACATGACTTTTCTAGTAACGCTTCAATGTGACACGCCGGATTCAGTCGTAACGTCTGGGCTGGGTTTAAGGTGTTACAACCCTAGTAGGAATATTAGGGTGTGTCGTCCACCCTACTCTTAGCAGAAATTTATTTTTCTATTTGAAATAAATGACTGCAATTCAACAAAGCTTCTACCTTCTCTTCTTATAAATAGATGACACTTGTAAGGCATAAAATAAGGTTTTGGAGAGATTGTTACTCTGCCGAAAAGAGAGAGAATTTATTCTCAACTATTAAATATATTTTTCCTGAATAACAGTTCTATCGGTTTTTATTAAAGAAGAGAGAATTTTTGTTTTCACCCCAAATAAAAGAGAGTAAAATTTTTCTAGTTCTGTGTTTCAATTCAATTGGTTCGAGCCCACACTCGAAGTAGTTAGTGGTACGAGAATAATAGAGAACATCGATTGGTTGAAATTTGGGAACAACAAAGTCCGCTAAGTTGAAAACATAGGTATGAATTACGTTAGGTTTTATTGCTATAGAAATCACAAACCAGGTCAGTTTTCAAAATTTTAATTTTCTGCAGTGCAAAAAACCCGTTTTCAAACTGGATTTTTTTCCAAGAATTGGTATTAAGATCCAGGTTGTGCTATTTTTATAGTGTAAATTGGCATTGAATCTTTCTCTTCATCTTTTTTATTGATATTTGATAAGATGTGTCATTCTTGTAATTATTCGCATGTTTAGGGGAATATATGAGAATGAATGTGATATTATATATGTTATATAATTGTTATTTTTTTGCCAAAGATTTGGTTCTTAGGATATAGACCATGGACTATTATCTCCACGTAGGATTTTTTTATATAGAATTCTTATGAGGCGAAAACATAGGACTTAAATATATTTTTCCGAAAGGAGTCCACGACGAGGAGAAGATGGAGCGATGGATGTTGAAAACATAAGGAATGCCTTGTGGTGAATGTAACACCCCTAACCCGTATCCGTCGCCGGACTAGGGTTAAGAGGCATTACTAGACATATCGAAATATTTAGAAATCAAAAGTTATGCATCATCATTTTATAATCAAAATCAACACAAAGTCCCTTTCTTAGGTCAACGAGACCCTAAACATGCATTAGGAAGGGGTCGAGACTAAATAGAACACATACAAATTTTTTCGAAAACTTAACAATTTTCTAAGTTACAAAGATCACACGTCCGTGTGAATAGGCCGTGTGCCTCATACGGCATTAGACACGCCTGTGTGTCTATACCGTGGCAAAATAAGGCATACATACTGACTTATCCATACAGACACAAGACACGCCCATATGTTTAGCCCATGGTTGAAATTGACTTGGCCACACGACCTGGCACACGTCCGTGTGTGTGCGACCTGTGATCTACTCAAGCTCATTTTGAAATGGCCATCGAGCAACACGGCAGAGACACACGCTTGTGTCTTTGCCCATGTGCACACAAAATAGGCCATTTATACATTTCCCAAAGTAATATTCAAACATTATATACAATGAATCATGACTATCTAATGCTTAACTTATAACTGAGAAAATATCATACATATATTTCATAAGCTGATTATCGAACTTATTACTTCAATTCATGCAAATATCAAACAGAATAATCCATATCACATGACTTATGGTCCTTTAGCATATTTGGCAAGACCAACTTCACAAAATAGTCAAGTACAGATTTTAAACAACATAGTCATATGTGCATTTAATATTAAGTCAAAATCAAAACATAATATATGGCTTAACAAGCATCCATACTTGAATCATAAGCCAACCTTACCAAATGGACAAATATACTTTTAATACCATCTATATATAAGTGCATAGTTAGCATGTTATCAATAGCTATTTTCTAGCCCAATTGCTGAACCAATATACAAAACTTATGTGCTAAACAACATGTCAATATTACCTATACATACCGAATTCATTTCTCATCAATTCGGTTAGCTAAGTTAATGTCACGGCACATTATAAAATAACCTTACGACTGCAAAGCATGCTTATTATTTACCACTTCCAAACCAATTCATAAGATAAATTATATAACCAAAACAAATCAATAATAAACCACAACCTAATCACGTCCATCAGCCATACTTACTTCACTTAAACCAAATTATATTAATCCACAATTGCAAGACATACTATGAATCAAGTTTACCATAATAAGCTAATTATAAACCTTACATATCATTACTCAAAACCAATCTCATGTAACCAACATCATCACATATTTACCATGAATCATACCTCTCAAATTAAGCTTATAATATGTCTGAATATAATTACCAACATTCACATCATGATTAGAACATTTTTGCGTGGCTATATACATATACAAATTTCAAAATCAACTATATCAAAACTAGCCTATACATGCCAAATAACTAAAATTCAAAACTTTAATTTATCGAAATGATAACTGAATAGTGTGATGAGATCGCCTTTGGCTTCCAACCTGAGCAAGTCTTTGAAACTCTATAAACATAAGTGATCATGAGGTTTCGTGATAGGTTTTAAATATTTGTAATTAATCGTTCTTGAAACTAACTATTATCACGATGTAGGCAAGTGTACCTATCGAACAGTAGTATAGTTTTAGCAAGATTGGATTGTCGAACCCAAAGGAACTAAAAGTACTAGTAATGACTGTCTTTTTATTATCTAGCCTAAGAATAATGGGGTTTTGTTTTAATTAACTAATGATCTAAACTAAGAACGCACAAAGAATAGAATTGGGGAATTGCTTTTGGGAAAATCTATTTGAATGAAGACAATACCTAAGGAAAAATCCAGCTAGACATTACTTGTTATTTTGGCTCCGAATCAGACGATTTATTCATTCAACTTGTTTCGTAGAGATCCCTAAGTTATGTTATTATCCCTATTCAAGACTAATAACGTCTAATCCCTAGATTGAATAATCGAGACTTTTCTCTAATCAGCACTCTAGGGTTGCATTAACTCGATCCATGGATCCCCTTATTAGGTTTCACCCTAATCCGGCAAAATCTTGTCACCCGATTTCTAGGCGCGCAATCAACTCCGCTTAATTATGACAAATGTACTCTTAGACAGGGTCTATTCCTCCTCTGAATAAGAGCTTGTCTTGGATCAGTATCCTAGGATATTAAAATAAGAATTAAGAACACATAATTAAGAACAAGTTAAATATTTATCATACGATTTAGAAAATAATAACAAGATTCGTCTTAGGTTTCATTCCCCTTAGGTATTTAGGGGTTTTAGTTCATAACTAAATAAGAAAACATCTCAGAAGAAAAAATAATACAAAACATAAAGAAAACCCAAAACTCCTGAAGGGAAATTGAAGAGAGATCTTCAGTCTTCATGATTAATTCGGCTTCTTAGATGGATCAATCAGCTTCCTTGGAGTAATTCCTTACCCCTTATTCTCAGTCCCCCTTCCTTCCTCCTCTAGGGTGTATTTATAGGCTTTGGAGTGCCTAAAAGCCCTCAAAATTAGCCTTTTCCGAATTGGACTCAACTTGGGCTCAGCAGGGACATGCCCGTGTTTGATTACTTTAGGTCGTGCTCGAGCCTGCCAAATTGACACGGCCATGTGGTCTGCCCGTGTGAGGAGGTCCAGGCCGTGTTGATTTTGTACTTTGGCCCATTTTCTCCGTTTTTGGCCCGTTTCTCGTTCCTTTCGCTCTCCTATGCTCTCCTAAGTATAAAACATGAAATTAAAGCATTAGGAGCATCGAATTCACCAATTCTAACGAGAAATCATCCATAAAATGCATTAAACATGGGGTAAAAATATGTATAATTTATGGTTTATCAAATACCCCCACACTTAAGCATTTGCTTGTCCTCAAGCAAAATTCTCAACTCATAATCAAAATAAAATTTTCTCAACTTATAATTTCTATCGATAATATCTCACATTAATCCATAAGTAATCATACATTGAGAATTCAACTAAAAGAACATAAAAGTTCCAAACATTCCAAGTTGAGCATTCATGCAAACTCATCTAAGTAATTACCTTTGATTCAGAATATCACAGAGTTTTACATCCTCACTACAGATTCACTCAAATCACTCGAGGTGTTTAAGGATAATAAATGAAACACTTAATAGTAAATAATGAAAAGCAATTACCATAGGCTTGCATGAAAATCAAATTTCCACGACTATAATTTAAGATGATACATCAATCAAAAGGTCTTTAGAGGGTTGTAATGAGGCTTGGTTAGAGGGTGTGGTCACAAGCTGAAAGAAAGGGTTAGAATCGAGATTAAATTGAAAAATTTTCCTAACTAGAAAAAGAGTTAATCATTACTTGCGTACAACAGAGCTTCTTCTCAGAATATGAAATTACAGATATGTATACATAGTTATTTTTTTTTACTTTTTTATTTTTTTTAAGAACAAGTTACATAATAAAGACTAACTATTAAGAACAAAACATAGCTAAGCAATTTATTCAACTCAAATCTCGACAAAAATAGGGATTAATTTAGGGGATTGCAACAATAATGGGTTAAAGGTTAATATTAAGGGTAATATAAGAAATGACTTGTTAGGCTCAAAGGGGTTTACTAGGGGTTAATCATGGAGGTAGGCTTTTCATGGCATGAGTGGGTTAATCTTAAGTGCCTTAATCATTTTGGTATATCAAATCAAATGATGTGGTCTCGACATGCATAATCAAGCAAGTTCTAGAATAACAGTTCAATATTGACGCACTCAAAGCAATAATAAAAGTGAGCATGAAAAGAATTAGATGCTCAAAAGGCTCAAAAATCTCACAAAAATTATGGCTTTTGATGTTTAAAACTTGTGAACCCAATTCAAAGTAATGCCTAAACTTGGGGAAACAACCTATAATTTTAAATTCTTAAAAATCAACTCATCATGCTTGATATATGTTTTAATTCAAGATATATCAATCAAAATCATAAATCAATTAAAATTTATCCTAAATATGATATGAGAGCTTTTTAAGAGAACAAGACAATTATTTAGGGATTTTTTTGATAATGAAATGAATGCCTCCCCCCACACTTAAGATGTACATTGCCCTCAATGTACAAAGATAGGTATTATAAAATAAAAATAGGATAGGGAGAGAAGTGAAACTTCCTGTATGATGATTTCCTCGAACTAGAGTTTCGGAGAGTAATCGGTTCGAGAGTGGAGGAGGATACTCCGGGGGTCGTAGAGGTTCATTAGTCCATAAGTCCTGCCTCAATAGAATATTATATCTAGTGGTAGCTATGGTCGTGGTCAAACAGGACATGGCAGTAGTGGAGAACCTTTCCCGGTGGAGTTTTAGTTCCATGTGATGATGAGCTTAAGAGCTCTATATAACTGTGATAAAATCAGGAACTTTTTAGGGGATATGAGGAAGAATAATCACTCGAAAAGAAATAACCGAAATTAATAATTAAAAATAAAATTCTAAAATCTAACAAAAATAAAAAGTAGTTTCAATAAAAATTAAAAACATAAAATAATAAATAAATATTTCTAAACATTTTCATCGCTGGATGGTTCGCGAGGTGGGACTGGCGATGAGATGTGGAGTTACTGACAAATCTGCTGTAGAGTAGCATCAATGTTGTCAAATCGTTGAAAACACTGCTACTCAAATCGGTTGAGGCACTCAGAGATGTCAGCATATGAAACTGTCGCATGAACTGGACGGGAGGGTGGTACTGGCTGGGTCGGTGGGTTCTCGTGCTGTAGGGGGACATCATTAGGAATGTCCTCGTAGGCCTCTTCCTCGGTAGGTTGTGCGAGACGATACTGGGGAGGGTAGGTTCCTCGGCTCCTCTCAATCATCCTCATGCTAAGCATG
The DNA here is from genome assembly GCF_007990345.1 of Gossypium hirsutum. Taxonomy (NCBI): domain Eukaryota; kingdom Viridiplantae; phylum Streptophyta; class Magnoliopsida; order Malvales; family Malvaceae; genus Gossypium; species Gossypium hirsutum. Next base: position 8,925,233 of record NC_053433.1, read on the forward strand.
CTCGAAATGCCTTGTGGAGGCATCTGGCTGATGAGGGTGAGGGATGATTCTTGGGCTGCGGTGTTGAGGAGCCCAAAGTGTCGTACTAGCCGGGTCACGTAGGGGCCAATAGAGATGACCCTCTTCCGATGCCACTCCGTCTGGTGCTGAATCGCATGGTCGATGAAATAGGAAAGATCGATGACATCCCTTGTGACATGCACCATAAGAAGTAGACGTCGTGGGTGTTGATGACTGCAGTGCTCTCTCGCCTCCCTGTAATCGTGTGAGCTAAAATTGCGTGTAAATACCTGAGGGATGGTGAGAGAATTGATGCCTTGGAGTGGCTAGGATTGTAGGAGGTCGTGCTAGGTGCCAATGTGTGCCAGCACTTCATGGGAAAGACATGTCTATGGTGACTAAGAGCATGTAGTTCATTCTCCTCCCTGAACTCCTCTGTATATAAGCCTAGTGCAGCACCAAACTCTGGGACACTTAGCTGGCTGATTAATCCGCCTAGGCAAAACTGGACCATGCCGGGATCATCGTACCTCGTCATTACGGTCTGAAGATGGAACGTTGAGCATAGTTCCATCGTGAGCTCGAGGTATGTCAGCTCGATAATCCCGAAGAATAGCTCCCAAGGGTCGATGGTTAGGAGAGCCCGAATCGCGTCAGCCATCTAAACTTATTCTATGGCAGCCCAGTTGATGCAGCGGCCCGTTGCTAAAGGTCGGGCCCGAGGTATTTGGAAGAGCTCTTCTTGGGGCCCTCGTTGAAACTGTAAGAGAGGGTGACGAATTTTCGCGGTTAGACTCGCGGAAGATGATGCTCCCTTCCTTTTCTTCGAGGCTAGTACGACGGTTTTCTTTCCCCTTGAAGATGACATTGAAAGCCTGTAATATAAAGAATAATAATAGGTAAACATATTCAAAGGGGAAGTAAACTATTTCAGCCAAGACTACTAATATGAAGCAAACTCAACCACAATAATAATGAGAATGAGAATAGAAATGTAATGGGTATAAGGTTTTCCTAGTCTTCATTTAACATAAATTGTATGGTAACTAACCTAGGAATGTAATTTAAATGATAGACATTGGCATGATAATAGCATGAAAATAAGCATAGTAATGTCATGGATATGAGGTGTGTCTAACAACTTGATTTAATTCGAATTGTATAATAAAGAACTTAAAAATGCAAACTAAATGATAAAGTAATGAAAAAAAATGAAAACTAGTTCAAAAGTAATGGACATTATTGTAATAATAAGCATTAATAATAAGTAAAGTAGAAGTGAAAGGAGTAAACAAACGCTAAATGAGAGAGATTGAGCTTTAAAAAATGATGCTGGAGGTGGTGCACGGGCATGGTAGGGGGCCGCGTGGAGTTGCAGGAGCTAGGGTTAGAGTATTTGAATGGAGAAGAAAGTGAATAGTGCAGGGTATTTATAGAATTTTAGGGCACATGGCCATGGCACACGCCCGTGTTCCCCAATTTCAGCCCGTGTGATTCACGAATTTCAAATTTGGGTGCATCTGACATTTAGTACACGCCCGTGTTCCTCGGGCGTGTGGGTTCACACAGTCGTGCCGCACGACCGTGTCTAGCTTCGTTCGCTTCTCTCACGCCCGTGTGTGCAAGCCCTACACCCATGTCTAGCTCCGTTCGCTTCTCCCACGCCCGTGTGGGCAAGCCCTACGCCCGTGTTCATTTAATAGGTTTGACCACGGGTATTAGACATGGGCGTGTCGCACGCCCGTGCTGTTTTAACAGGTTTGTCCATAGTTCTTCCACACGGGCGTGTCACACGCCCGTGGTGTTTTGGTAGGCTCGACCACTGCCATATCACATGGCCGTGGCGTTTTATCGTAGCCCGTGTTAGGAAAATCTTTTGCCATGTTTTCACACGGCCTTAGTGATGCTCGTGTTAGTGGTCGTGTCTCTGTGGAAACACTTGTATTCAAGATTTCTATTAGTAGGTTAGGAGTTAAATACCAAAATTTAAAGAAATTAATAATGTTAGTGCTTGGGTTTCCTCCCGAGAAGCGCTTATTTATCGTCTAAGCTTGACTTACCTCTTCAATGAATGGTCATAGTGGTTTGAGGAGTTTATACTCCTCATTCCTACTATCAATCTCATCAAAATAAGGTTTTAATCGGGTGTTGTTTACCTTAAAAGTGCCGAACTTGGGATAACTCACCTCAACCATACCAAATGGAAAAATACTGAGTACCGTAAGAGGGATTTCCTCAGTCGGTGTGGTAATGACAATATGGGGATCTGCGGCATCTAATAAGACCTTATCACCAACCTTAAGTTGATTTGGAGAGGTATCGAACTCTTTCTGGCGTAATTTTGGTTTATCGTGTGTTTTTGGTTTATGTGCTCGCCATTCATCTAGCTCCGCCATCCGTAGCATTCGTTCTTCATGAATGTGTCCTCTATCATTGCTGGAACATGGCTCGTGAACTTCTTTGAAACTCAACTTCTGCAAAGTAGGTTGTGTCATATTGTTAGTTTTAGTAGACTGGTGTGGACCATTACCTTCAACGTTCGATGTGATGCCAGAATTATGAGCTTGAAGGGTGATCGTTTCGTCTCCCACATGAAGTGTAAGCTCACCTGTGCCAACATCAATAATTGTTTTAGCAGTTGCTAAAAAGGGCCTCTCTAAAATCAAAGGGGTGTTATTAACCTCTTCTATGTCTAGAACAATAAAGTCAACGGGAAATATGAACTTATCTACTTTCACTAGTACATCTTCAATAATACCCCTAGGAAATCTTATAGTTTTGTCTGCCAATTGAACGCTCATCCTAGTTTGTTTAGGTTTCCCAAGACCTAGTTGCTTACACATTTTGTAAGGCATGACGTTGATACTAGCCCCTACATCAGAAAATGCATGATTTATATGTAAACTACCAATTAAGCAAGGTATTGTAAAACTCCCTGGATCTTTCAATTTGTGGGGTAGCTTATTCTGTAGAATAGCTGAGCAAACTGTGTTTAGCTCTACATGCGACACTTCATCCAACTTCCGCTTATTTACTAAAAGCTCTTTTAAAAATTTTATTGCATTCAGCATCTACGATAGAGCTTCAATAAACGGTAAGTTAATATGTAATTTTTTTAAAAGTTTAAGGAATTTACCTTATTGTTCGTCTGAGCGGTCTTTCCTTGTCATGTTAGGGTATGGGACACGAGGTTTATATTCTTCATTCACTGTTTTGTTGTGACTTACCTCACTTTTACCTTTGCTCACCACAGTTTCTTGCATCAATTCTGGCTCAGGCGCAATGAATCCTTCCTTATTTTGAGTACTAATTGCGTTGAGGTGTTCCCTTCGGTTAGGTTCAGTATTACTTGGTAAGCTACCTTGTGGTCGTTCAGAGATTAGTTTGGATAGCTGGCCTATCTAAGTTTCGAGTCCTTGGATCGATGCTTGTTGATTTTTAAGTGCTGTCTCGGTATTTTGGAAACGGGTTTCTGACATCGAGATGAATTTAGAGAGCATCTCCTCAAGGTCCGATTTCTTCTCTTATTGATAAGGTGGTTGTTGAAAACCCTGAGGATTTTGTGGCTTTTGATTCCCTTGACCACCCCAGGAGAAATTTGGGTGCTTCCTCCAACCTGCATTATAAGTATTACTGTATGGGTTATTTTGAGATCTAAAGTTATTGTTACCCATATAGTTGACTTGTTCCTCTTCGGTTGTAGGATTGAAGGATTGATATTCTGTATGCACACCTCCTCCACTTGAGTCACACCTCATTACTGGATGTACCTACGTAGAACCAAGTAAACCATCAATCTTTTTATTGAGAAGTTCTACCTGATTTGACAACATAGTAACTGAGTCGACGTTATAAACACCTATTGTTTTTGTTGGCTTAGTCCTCATGACTTGCCACTAATAGTTATTCAGTGACATTACTTCAATGAATTCATAAGCCTTTTCAGGTGTTTTTTTGTTGATGGTTCCTCCAGTAGCTGTGTCAATCATCCGTCTTGTCGAGGGATTTACACCATTGTAGAATGTTTAAACTTGCAGCCATAGTGGTAACCCATGGTGAGGGCACCTTCGCAATAGATCCTTGTATCTCTCCCATGCATCGTAAAGTGTTTCTAAGTCCATCTGCATAAAAGAAGAGATATCATTATGTAACTTAGCCGTTTTAGCCGGTGGAAAATATTTTAGTACAAATTTTTCGGCCGTTTGTTCCCAAGTAGTGATAGACCCTCGTGGTAATGAGTTCAACCACTGTTTAGCTTTGTTTCTCAGTGAAAAAAGGAGTAACTGAAGGCGAATGGCATCATCAGAAATGCCATTAATTTTGAAAGTGTCGCAAAACTCCAGAAAATTCGCCAAGTAAGTGTTGGGATCCTCATCCTGCAAACCATCAAACTGAACAAACTGCTGTATCATCTGAATTGTGTTAGGTTTCAGTTCGACATTATTCGCAACAATAGCAGGTCTAACTATACTTGACTTAGTTCCTGTTAAAGAAGGTTTAGTATAGTCATACATAGTACGTGGAGCGGGATTTTGATTAGCTGCAATTGCAGGAGGTAGCTGATTGCCTTGGTTGTCAGCCATCTCTTCAGTTGGGGGTTGAATATCGTCTTCTTGCTCATTCTTTATGTATCTTAAGCTTCGCCTTATTTCTCTTTGGTTTCTATGAACTGTGCAATCAATTTCTTCGTCAAAAAGTAATGGTCCCGACGGGTTTCTTCTAGTCATAAACTATAAAAACCTGCCAAGAGAAAGAAAGAGTGTGTTAATAAATAATAATAAAAAAATTAAATTGCAAGAAAAATAAATGGCTAAAGTAATAAAAATTAAGCATTCCTAATATCTTAGTTCCTCGGCAATGGCGCCAAAAACTTGATCGTGAGGTTTCGTGATGGGTTTTAAATATTTATAATTAATCGTTCTTGAAACTAACTATTATCGCGATGTATGCAAGTGTACTTATCGAACAATAGTATAGTTTTAGCAAGACCGGATTGTCGAACCCAAATGACCTAAAAGTACTAGTAATGACTGTCTTTTTATTATCTAGCCTAAGAATAATGGGGTTTTATTTTAATTAACTAATGATCTAAACTAAGAACGCACAAAGAATAGAATTGGGGAATTGCTTTTGGGAAAATTTATTGAATGAAGACAATACCTAAGGAAAAATCCACCTAGACTTTACTTGTTATTCTGGCCCCGAATCGGACGATTTATTCATTCAACTTGTTCTGTAGAGATCCCTAAGTTATGTTATTATCCCTATTCAAGACTAATAATGTCTAATCCCTAGATTGAATAACCAAGACTTTTCTCTAATCAACACTCTAGGGTTGCATTAACTCGATCCATGGATCCCCTTATTAGGTTTCACCCTAATCTGGCAAAATCTTGCCACCCTATTTCTAGGTGCGCAATCAATCCCGCTTAATTATGACAAATGTACTCTTAGACAGGGTCTATTCCTCCTTTGAATAAGAGCTTATCTTGAATCAGTATCCTGGGATATCAAAACAAGAATTAAGAACACATAATTAAGAACAAGTTAAATATTTATCATACAATTCAGAAAATAATAACAAGATTCATCTTAGGTTTCATTCCCCTTAGGTATTTAGGGGTTTTAGTTCATAACTAAATAAGAAAACATCTCAGAATAATAAAGAATACAAAACATAAAGAAAACCCAAAACTCCTGAAGGGGAAATTGAGGAGAGATCTTCAGTCTAGATGGTGAATCTGGCTTCTGAGATGGATCAATCGGCTTCCTTGGAGTAATTCTTTACTCCCTATCCTGTGTCTCCCTTTTCTTCCTCCTCTAGGGTGTATTTATAGGCTTTGGAATGCCTAAGAGCCCTCAAAATTAGCCTTTTCCGAATTGGACTCAACTTGGGCTTAGAAGGGACACGCCGATGTGACACGCCCGTGTGCGATTACTTCAGGCCGTGCTCGAGGCTGCCAAATTGACACGGTCGTGTGATCTGCTAGTGTGAGGAGGTCCAGATTGTGTTGATTTCGTACTTTGGCCCATTTTCTCCGTTTTTGGCCCGTTTCCTGTTCCTTTCGCTCTCCTATGCTCTCCTAAGTATAAAACATGAAATTAAAGCATTAGAAGCATTGAATTCACCAATTCTAATGGGAAATCACCGATAAAATGCGTTAAACATGGGGTAAAAATATGTATAAATTACGGTTTATCATATGCCAATGTCCCAAAGATGGTCTTACACGATAACACATATCAGAATTCTATGTCATGACATATGTATCCTAACTATTCCTATGGTTCGTACGGAGCTTTACGGATGTCGTCACATTATCTGAACTTTCTCGTATTCATATATTCTACTTCTCGAACAATTCAATATCATAATAACATATATATAACTTATTCAAAATACATATATTTGTATCACCATTCGACATTTAATTCAACCATACAATTAGTATGCATTGATAATATAATTTTGTAACGTTTATTAAAATACGAACTTACCTATTTCGCAGTAACGAAAAATTAGGTCGACTAATCCGATACTTTGATTTTTCCTCGATCTAGATCTGAATTCTGCTTTTTCCAATCTAATTAATATCAAAATTAACTTACTTATTCAACATTTCATTAAATTTTATCCAAGAACACATAATTTGGGCATTTTGCATTTTAGCCCCTGACATTTCACATTTTCACAATTTAGTCCCTATTTCAAAATAACACAAAATATGTAACACCCAAAAAATCCCTTAGTATGTTTGTGACACACAAATGAGTATTTGCTTCAATGGCTATGTGTTCTAGGTGTGTGCTTGAGAAGTCTTGGGTTCAAGCTTTGGCTTGTGCAAAATATTTGTTCTAAATGAATAAACCGCTGTCTCTAGTCAGTAGGCTTATAAATAAATGTGGGTAAAGTATGGCAGAATGGGCTCGATGATCTAGCAGTTAAGTGTAGAGTTTATGAGCTGAGGGTCAGGAGTTCGAGTCTCTATGTGAATGAAGGTTTTATTTTTGTTTGCTGTTGCCGTGTAGGTGTTTGTGTGTTAGTAAAATTCTAATGCTAGTAGGCGGTTGGAGTGTTTGAAGTGTGAGGATTTAGTGGCCAAATTTTAGGAGAAAATAAGGGGGGAAGTTATCTGATTATTGGGATCATTTTCAAAATTTGGTTCCTCTCATTTCCCCAATTTTTGTTTTCGTTTTTGATGATTATTTTCTCTGCCTCTCTAGTTGCCGTCTCTCTTCTTTTTGCTTTTCCTTTTTGGCTGAATTTTCTGAGGTGTGTGTTTAGGCTAGAGCATTGTTCTTTTCGATTTTTCCGTGCCTACAACTAGTGTTTCTTTCTCTTTCGTTACCGATTATTTGTTTGGTTCTTCTACTCTTACTGTGTAATGAGCAAACGTTCTTCACTTTGTTTTACCTTGGCCAAATCTGTCCTTTCTTTCATATTCTTTGTCATTGAATCTTTCCTTTCTCTTGGAGCCGACAGTATTATTTTTTGGTGAGCATTCTCTTCTTGCTGTTAAGTCTTGCAATTCGTAATTGGATCTTTTCTCACGTCGTTGGTAAGTGTGATAGTATAGTGATATCTGGTTGTTTGATGAGTGAATGCTTACCTATTTTTGGTTGGTGCTTAGGGACTTTTCGAAGGGTGGAAGATCTTTAACTGATGTTAGGATGGATGAAACTTCCCTCTTTACTTTATCGAAGGTAATGTGTTTTGAATTTAGTGTTTGGGTTTGTTTGTGCATTTTGATTTAACGCAGCTTTAATTGACTAAGTGACGTTATTTTGGCTAAAGGGAGGTTCTTGGGTGATCGTGGTTCTCGGTTTAACGGCATTAGCGAAGGGTCTTCTTGGAGGTAAGTCAAGCTAATACTATAATGATTGTTGAGACCTACGAATTAAACTACTAATCGATTTTGAATGACCTTTGATAGGTATTCGGGCTTAGGGAGTATTCGACATCGAATTGATGGAAGGTGTGTAAACACAACTCTGAAAAACTGAAATTGGAAAAAAGCTGAAAAGTGAGACTATCGACACCACACGAGCATGTGGCCGCCCATGTGGTAGGCCGTGTGATTGAACACGGGCGTGTGATCGATGAGGTTGGCCGTGTACAGTACACGGACTGGACCGATTTGGGCCGTGTGGGCCGCACGGACGTATTGGCCTGCACAGGTGAACCACATAGGCGTGTGGGAATTTTTGGCTAGTCTGTGTGATCCACACGGCAAAGGCCATTTTGGGTAATGTGGGCCACACGAACGTGTGGGCCCACACAGGCAAACAACATGGGCTTGTGGGCCCATTTGCATTGTTAAACTGCTAAGGTTCCACGTGTCACCCGAGACGACTGTGAAGCTTCCGTAGGGTCGATAAGCGTATTTAGACCCTTGATTGACTGAAATGACTGTTATACCCTTATATGATATCAACATCTATATGACTGCATATTAAGCTTGCTGTTTAAACTGTACTGAATGCATGTGTAATACCATGATTTGGCATGACATGTTTGCATATTGTATTGCATTGGGTTGGGGGCTTATATTATTCAGAAGAAGTGCACTGTAAGGCCTCAAGCTTGATTTATTGGCAGCTCAGCTACATATTACTGTATAGTGCCGCATTCGGTACTACTTGGAGTGTAGGGTTGGACGGAGATGGTGTGTAGAGGCTGGTTGGGTAGGATTCCTGTGACTTCATATATGTGACTGTTACTGTACTAAGATGGGCTAAGGCCCAAACTGGATTGACATTGTTACTAAAAGAGGGTTTATGCCCAGACTGTGGTTATCTATATGCTATATGTTTTTGTGCATGGGGATTACACACTGAGTTTTCGTAAACTCACCTTTTTTGTTTTACTATACAAGTAATGCCTAGTCAGAGGCGGATCGGTGTAGCGAGGGAATCAGAGGTAGCCACACGACCGCATATATTTTTGTACTTGATTATGATTTTTAGTATTAATCTAATAGGGGAAATGCATTTCTGAAAATATTTCTAAGTTCATTAGAGAATAAAGCAAGGGAAAACCAAAGACAAGGGCTTTCTATCATGAACCTTTTCAAAAATCATCCTCTCAACCATAATCATTGTTGAGAAAACAGGCTAGAGTCCTCTAGGATGAAATATCTTCCATCCTAAAGCAGGTAGTTCACATATCCCCCTATTCTGGGATAATGACTCACTCGAGCTTGAAGTTCAAAATTTCTCAGCTTAAAACATGAGTGACATTATGGTACCTTTTGATTCGGTCACTATCCTACATTCCTATTTTCCCAATTTCAAACATATCCAAAACACCACTAGGCTACAAATATTAATATTACATGAACATGTTAAAAAAACTAAAATAAAAAAAATTTATATAAAATATTAGTAAAATCAAAAGATGGAGGGAAATGGTATCCCCATGAGTCAATATGGAATGAAAAATATGAAGCAATGGTCGAGCTTCTGCTACAAATTCTAAAGTCAAATTGTGTGTCTATCATGTCATGGATTAAGGGCCAAGTATGAGGACGACATTTTGAAGGTAGGAACTTTCAAAAGTTTAGAGTGGGAAAACTTTCAAGCATCAATTCATCCGTAACTGTCAGCATTTATTCCACAAATTGTAAGAGAAATTTTAAGTGAAAGTAAGATGGAGGACCCTTTATTAAATGCTAGAATGTATTTTACTCTTTTTTATTCAAAAAATAAATAAATTAATCTTTATACATTAAATTAAAAAGTAAATTAAATTTTTTTTTAAAATTTTTTTATTTTTACTGTTAAAAGCTGATGATTAAATAACTAAATAGTTACACGTGGACAGGGACCAGTTTTTAACGATAAAAATAGATAGAAATTTTGCATTTAGCTAAACCAAATTTGATTTTAACTATTACTCATTCACGGTTCAAATCAATTGACTTATAAATATATATACTTCAATTGCTTAAATCATTTTACTTATTCTATAATATAATATTACAACATTTAATATGCTATTGGTGGATGCAAATTTACTATAACTACCTATATTAATTACATTTACCGAAAGATGATACAATATAAATTAATGATTTCATATAATAAAGACCTTCAAATAACATATGATTAAAAAATATGTATAATTACACACTGAGTTTTCGTAAACTCACCCATTTTGTTTTACTATACAAGTAATGCCTAGTCATAGACGAATCGGTGTAGCGAGGGAATCAGAGGTGGCCACACGACCGCATATATTTGAGGTATTTTTGCTGTAATAAGGCCTTTATGGATTTTTACTTTAATTTGGTATTTGCTTATCGTTGCTTATGATTTATAATCACTAGTGATAGGGAAACATGGGTTTTCAAAAGTTACAAATGTTTTCTTTCAAAATAATCACCACTACGGAAACCATTTTCAAAGCTTCCATAGATTGTAACGACTTGTAAATAAATGTATAACATTTTGGAAACAATAACTTGATTTAGAGATACTATAAGATAACGAAAAATGTTTAAAGGGGGAAATGGTTTATTTACGGCTTAGTTTTCAAAAGCACTTTCATGTGACATCGTTGGATTCGGCCATAATGTCTAGGCCGGGTTTGGGGTGTTACAAAATATACAAAATCTCATCAAACCCATGTTAGGCCAAATTTACCTGAGGTCTCTAGCAACCCATTTCTTTCATTTATTTTAGATTTTGACCCCTCAATTTGAAAATTTCTCAATTTAGTCCTTAATACACATTTTTATCAAAATTTCTTAATTAAACATGAAAATTAAACATCGGCGATTTATTCTTCATCATCAAACAAAAATTTCATCACATTATTAACAATGAAAAATCTCAAATTCATCATCAATTTCGAAAATTAAAGAATGGGTTTACTAGTATTCGAAGCAACGATTTCAAAAATGTAAAAATTAACAAAAACTGAACAAAATCCATACCTTAATCAAGCTCCTAAGTGTATTGAACCTTAAAGCCTTCAAAATTTTCTTTTTCTTTGAGTTTCAGCCAAAATAAGATGAACATGCATGATTTTTACTTTATGTTTTATTTTATTAACATTTATTAATCATTTACCAAATTAACCTTTATAATTTAATGATAAAACCATATAATGCATGCCATTACCGTCCATTAACTTTAATAATGGCCTAATTTCATTTTAAGGACTTAAAAATTAATAAACCATAGCAAATTAGTACTTTAACAAATAGAATGCCACTTTTACATTTTACGCGATTAAGTCTTTTTTCACAAATCGGCACTCAAACATTGAAATTTTCATACGAAAATTTCACACATATCAATTCACATACTTTAAGCTTAGAATGTAATATTAAAATATTTTTATAACTTGGATTTGTGGTCCCGAAACCACTGTTTCGACTAAGGTCTAAACCGGGCTGTTACAGTGAAAAATTATGTAAATTTTTTATTTTTCATTTATTTTCTAGAAATAAAACCATGGAAACCTTGGCTGAAAATTTTATTTTAATTACCTATCTCCTTATATATTTGTTTAGTAATTGTTAAAGATATAATTGTGATATATATGTATGAGATGATCCACTGTTGATCGATTAAAGATAAGAAGTGTGATATAAAGAAAATACAAGTGTTGTATTGTTTTATTCACTTCTTTAGGTTATTCGATTGTTGTGAGAAGTGTGATAATGAGAAGGTGCATGTCTAGGATTGACTATGGCAAGGAAATTCTTGGTTTTCAAGTGGTCATATATGACTCACTCCCTTTCCTAGGACCCTACCTGGTGCATGATTCACATCCACTTATTTAGTTTTTCTCTCAAAAGAAAAACCGTGGAGAATCAAAATTGTTGATTTTATGAATAAATGAATGTAAATATTGTAAAATTTCCATAGCATGTCATGCATATATGAGATATGCATGCCATATAGTTTCAGAAATAATGTCACATGTACCTGTCATGCATATATTAATCATTCATGATTGAAAGCAAAAATTGAAAACCTTGCATGTTTTTAAAATATTGAGTGGGAGAAGGCCCCTAAAAATGGCCTACGGCCTCCATCAATAGTCTCTTGTGATGGCATGACATGCACAGCCTCCTGGTAGGATTGCTATGTGAATTTCACTGAGAAGATTTCCTAAAAGAAACAACAATTCTCTTGTGATCAAATGATAATTGGACCTGCTATTATGGTAGGCATTATCAAGCGATAGGTCAAGAAATTCTATCTTCAAAAGAGGACAACTAGTCAAAGCATGCTACTCTGTGAAATTTCCCCACAATGACTCATTTGTGGTGCATGATGTAATAGGTATTGAGTTGATGGTTATACACTCAATATATTCTAGTTAAGTAACTCCCCATGGAGCTTTACATATGTTAGAATGATGGCCAAACGTTCCACAATTATTAGTACGTGTGAATTCCTAAGGAATTAGGTTCATGTACTAATTGGATGGAAATCCATGTTCTTACTAGTTGATCATGATCAACCCACGGTGGCTTGATTCAATGGGTGTGAGAATTATCGTTGCAATAGCTTACAAAAGTTTTTCAAGGTTTAATGTAAGACACATGCATAATCTTAATGCATATTGTAATGATGCAAAAAAAGATTCAAACATTTTCTTATACAAAGATATTAATAGATTAATATTTTATTTACAATTCAAAAATGATACCTACTCCCTTATTGAACATAACCACTGAAAACAAATTGAACGGAAATAACTATAAGGAATGGAAAAGGAACATGATAATTGTCCTGAGCTTTGTGAAACCTAAAACAGTTCTTGATACTAAGTGCCCTCTAGCCACTCAAGTTGAGGCTAGAAAATGCTTGGAAGAGTCTGATGAGATAGGTCGTTCCTATATGCTAGCAAGCGTGACCAGCACTTTGTATAAGCAACTAGAGAGCTATAAGACTATTAAAGGGATTCTAGATAAACTAGAAGGCATGTTTGCGGGCCAAGCTGGCTTGGGTTGACAGTCTGCCATAACTCGCTTGATGAATGCCCAACAAAAGCCTGACACTCTGGTCAAAGACCATATGATCACTCTTTTGGGTTACTTTGCTGAGGCTACAGACAATGAGACCAATTTGGACTAGAACACTCAAATAGATATGGTTCTTAAAAGCCTGTCCAAGGATTTTACTGGTTTTCAGGCCTTTTATAACATCGGGAATAAGAATCTGACGCTTACATAACTTATGAAGAAACTACAATCCTATGAGTTGACATTGAATGGCGATGAATTGGTTCAAAGAGAAGAAGCAAATATAGTCGTTGGTTTTTCCTCAACAGGGAAAGGGAAAGCATGCTAAGACAGGCAATGTAGGTTTCTAGGCCACCACAAGTGGAAAGGAAGATAACCAAGAAGCCTAAAGACTTATCTAATTTTAAATGCTTCTTTTGCAGTAAAAGAAAGTACTTCAAGGTGAATTGAAAAGAGTGGAAAGAATACCTAGCTACTAAAGGAAAAGGTATAAAGTTATTTATGATAGAAACTTTTTTAGTGAAGGATTCAATAGACCATTGAGTCATTGATTCAGGAGCCACTAATCATGTTTGTGTTTCTCTACAGGGGTTTGAAGAGACGAAAGAGCTTAGAGATAAGAGCTTATCATTGTGGACTAGGAACGAAACAAGTATAGCAGCTAAAGTAGTGAGTGATGTACATCTTTATTTTGATACTTTTAGGAAGATTATTTTAAAAGACGTTTTCTATGTACCAAGTTTTAATAGAAACTTAATTTCTGTTGCATGTTTATATAAAGGCTTGACCGTGACTTTTAATAATAGAATTGCAATATTTAGAAATCATAATCTTATCTGTAACGGATGGATGTCAAATAATCTCTATTTTATCAAACCAAAGATGTTCACACTGCTTGAGACTGAAATATTGAATAAAAAGCTTAAAACTTCTCACTCTAATGAAGCATACCTTTGACATTTGAGACTTCATTATATTAACCAACAAAGAATCACTAGACTTGTGAAAGAAGACAGCTTAAGTTCACTTAAAGAAGTTGATCTTCGACAGTTTGAATCTTGCTTGGAAGGTAAAATGACTAAGTGATCTTTTAATGCAAAAGGAACGAAGGCCGAAAAACCCCTAGAACTTGTGCACACTGACGTATATAGCCCCATGAGAGTTAGTGCAATATGTGGTCATGAGTATTATGTGACCTTTATTGATGAATATTCCATATATGAGAATGTATACCCAATGCATCGCAAAAGTGAAACCTCTGATAAATTCAAAGAGTTTCGTCCAGAAGTGGAGAAACAACTGGTTTACCCATAAAGACACTTCGGTCTGATCAAGGGGGAATATTTATCTGATGAGTTCTTAGGGTACCTCATAGAGAATGAGATTTATCCCAGTTAATTGCATTGGGCACTCCACAACAGATTGGCATGGAAGAGAGAAGAAATCAAATGTTGTTAGACATGGTACGTTTGATGTTAAGTTATTCAAAGCTGTCAATATCTTTTTGGGGATGTACTGTACAAACAATTTGTTATATTCTGAATGATGTGCCAACTAAAACAACATCAAAAACCCTATATGAACTATGCAATGGCAGGAAATCGGATCTTAATCATTTTAGGATTTGGGTATGCTCGAACCACATATTGGACAAAAATACAAGGAAGTTGGACTCACAGATAGAATTGTGCATGTTTTTAGGATATCTAAATGGAACAAAGGATGGTTTATTTTATAACCAGAAAATGACCAAACTATTATATGTCAACTCATGCTACTTTCCTTGAAGAAAGTTACATGAGTGACTTTAAACCTCAAAGTAAATAGATACTTGAGGAAATTTTGGGAAATATACAAAATCCTATTGAAACGGTTCCAAAACTAACTCCTAATAGTAGACCTACAAATGATCAGCAACATAAGATGTTTCATCGTAGTGGGAGGGTCTTTCGTAGGCCTGAGTTCTTCCAATCTGGACAAAGTGTTTTTAACATTGAGTCTGCTGAATAGGTAGATGATGAACCACTCACTTATGATGAAGCGATGCAGAGTGTTGATTCCAAACTCTGGGAAATAGCTATGAAAGTTGAGATAGACGCTATGTATTCCAACTCAGTATTGTAACTTGTACACTTATCGAAAAGGATAAAACCGATAAGGTGTAAGTGGATCTACAAGAGGAAAAGAGATATGGATGGAAAAGTGGAAACTTATATGGCCAGACTTGTAGTAAAAGGTTATACTTATAAAGAAGGTATCGATTACAAAGAAACCTTTTCTCCAGTTGCCATGCTCAAGTCAATATGCAGATTGTTATCCATTACAGTGACTTTCAATTACAAGATATGGAAAATGAGTGTTAAGACAAAATTTTTGAACGACTATCTTAAAGAGAGCATCTATATGATGCAACACACTAGATATATAACGAAAGGAAATGGGTATAAAGTTTGCAAATTGCTTAGATTCATATATGGATTTAAGCAAGCATCCCACTTATGAAATCAAATATTTGATGAAGTAATTAGGACTTTTGGATTTGAGTAAAACGTAGATGAACCTTGTGTTTAGAAACGTTTAGGGGATGGAAATGTGGTCTTTCTTTTTTTATATGTCAATGATATTTTACTCATTGAGAATGATGTAGGGGCATTGCCATCGATGAAACTATGGTTAACCCTATAGTTTAAGATGAAGGGCTTGGGAGTAACTAATTTTGTTCTAGGCATTTGAATCTTAAGGGATAAAAAGTACAAAGTGATAGCATTGTCATAGGCTTCATACATAGACAAGATATTGGAGTGTTATTCAATTACCGACTTGAAGAAGGGAAATCTACCCTCCGTATCAAGATTTCATCTCTCTTTAAAGGGTTGTCCTAAGATAGTGGAAGAAAGAGAGAGCATAGCAAGGTTCCTTATGCTTAGGCAATAGGAAGTCTTATTTATATTATGTAACACCCCTTACCAGTATTCGATGCCGGAACAGGGTACAAGGCATTACCAGACTTAAACACAAGCAAAAATTCAAAATCGAGACTTGAATTTTCGCTCAAATTTAAAACTTTTCACATGCATTCATATCATCCCTTAAACGAGCCTACGAGGCACAAAACATACATTAGGAGTGGTTCGAGACTAAATCAAGAACTTTGGAAACTTTTGGGAAACTTAAAAAAATTTTCATGCAAAAGGGGTCACACGCCCGTGTGGGCTCAGGACACGCCCGTGTGACCCTAAGACACGCCCGTGCTTCAAGCCGTGTTTAATATAGGGAATATTCTGTTTGTGATGTCATCATCAAATTGAGGTCACACGGCCAAGTCACACGCCCGTGTGCTAGGCCGTGTAGCACACACGACTAAGACACATGCCTGTGTCTCTACCCGTGTGCTCAATTCTGGACATTCTGTTTTGCCTAAATTAAGGTGCAGGGGACACACGCCCGAATCACATGCCTATGGAGCAGACCGTGTGTTACACACGACCTAGGCACATGCCCGTGTGGACAAAAACAAGGCTATTTACCAAGCCATTTGCCACCCTTATTCACACATGCACTCATATTAATTCAAAGGCACAAAACATATCATACTTTCGCAACCAAACACTCACAACTAAGACAGTAATATGCCATTCTCATGCCATCATTTATCATGCTTTAAACATCATACTTAGCCCATTAAAAACATATTACCATCACATTCACAAGAGGGCATTAACACATGAATAAACCTGTAATCAACATAAGCCATCATTCATGGCTATATACAATTGGAACAATAATCCATTATAGGCCAACACATTTGGCCACATTAATAATAAAGCATATAACCAAAAGACCAAGTCCCTATACATGCCATAGACTCAAAATACTTGAATTCATCAATACTAGAAGTGATAGCTTGATAGCGTGGTAGAATCTCCGGCGATCTCCAACTCGAGCTAACTAAATAATCCTATAAGACATTGGAAAGGAAGGGGGTAAGCTATATAGCTTAGTAAGTTCATAAGTAAACAATAAGCAACCTCAACCATACATATATCATACAATTAATATAATGTAGAATGTCATTTAAATCTCATAAATATAACTTACTCATTCACATTTTACCAAGTGTTTTCCATGTTCAACCATATGAACACACATTATTGTAATCTACCATGATCTCATGGTTATAATTTATTTAGTTACAATGCATACCCCTTTCAACTTATAAGCATAATTTGACATATGTTGGCTTTAGCCTAACAACCATGATCTTTCCTTTATAACATATTATAACAATTAAAAAATCACTTCAAATCTCAAAATAAACATGCACATTAATTATGTGTACTCATATTTCCAAGCATATATCGTAATATCTTTCGATTTCATAATCTTTAATCCTCCCATACTTTTATGACCATTTTAATAGACAACTATTCCAACCTTTCCTTTTTCTAATATCAGATAAATCACAATTCGTGTGAATAGAACATGTTATATCATAGCTCAATCTAAAGCCAATCACATTATACTCAGCCAAATTTATCATGAATTTTATATATCACAAGTATAGGCCAAAATCACAAGTTTTCACAAAACATTCTCATGGAAATCATGAACTCACGATATCAAGAAGTCCATGCTTATAAACTTATGTACATACCTGTACAAATTCGTAACATATCATGCTCTTTCTCGTCTTTGACATACCCGTTGAACCACTTGGAATACTAAAGGATACTCAAGAATCACATACACATAGAATCATACCAATGCCATATCCCAGATATGGTTTTACATGGGATCTCACATTAATGCCAATAGCCCAGCTATGGTCTTACACGATTCTCATATTGATGCCATGTCCCAGACATGGTCTTACACGATTCTAATATTGATGCCATGTCCCAGACATGGTCTTACACAAAATCTCATAACGATGCCATATCCCAGATATGGTCTTACACGTAAACTCATAACCCTAATGTCATGACATTTGTATCCTAACTATTCTTAAGGTTCAACCAGGAATTTCACCGTATCAAATCTTTTCCGTTCGAATACATAATGATAATTGAACAAGTCATGCAATAACAAAATATTAAATACATAATGTAAGTTGCATTATTTACACACGAACTTACCTCGATACTAAGGATAACAAAAAGAGACCTAACCGTCGAATACTCGTCTTCCTTGATCTATATATCACATTTTATCTTATTTATTAGTCACATTATTCAATGTGACCCAAAAATCATATTATGAAAAAATTCATTTTTGCCCCTAAAGTTTCACATATTTACATTTTCCCCTAAGCTCGAAAAATGAAATTTATTCAATTTCTTTAACATAAAAGCCTAGCTAAATCATTTTCATAACTATAACAGCCCAAAATTTCCATCAAAACACACTTTTACTACATACTTTATAACTTTTAGAAACTAGTCCTTTTAGGCATTTTCACTGAAAATCACTTAGAAAAAGTCATTTAACAAACAATTAACATGCAATTTCTACCATCAAACATCAAAATACAAAAATATTTAACATGGGTAAAAATTTAAACTTTGACATCTCTTCAAATTAGTGGTAGAAATAGGTAGATCTTGTTACGAGGATTTCAAAACATAAAAATCATTAAAAACGAGGCTAGAACAAACTTACAATCGAGCTTCGAATCTTGAAAAACCCTAACCATGGTTTTCCATTTTGAAATTCAGCCATGGGGTTGAAGATGGACAAAAATTGGCTTTTAATTTTGTTTTTAATTCATTTTAATTACCAAATGACCAAATTACCCTTAATGAAAAATTTTAGAAATATACCAAACCATGTCCTTTTTTGTCCACCAACTTAACTAATGGTCTAATTACCATTTAAGGACCTCCAATTTAAAATTTCATAACAATTGGACACCTCTAACGTGTAGAACTCAACTTTTGCACTTTTTTACAATTTAGTCCTTCTTACTAAATTGAGTGCCCAAACATCGAAATTTTCCAACGAAATTTTCACGAAATCAATCTATGAAATTGTAAACCATAAAAATATAATAAAAATAAACTTTACTATGTTAGATTTGTGGTCCCGAAACCACTATTCCGATAAGACCCAAAATCGGGCTCTTACATGTTATGTTATGCACACGCCTAGATATTTGTTTTATAGTGGGGTTGGTAAGTCGATGTTATGGGAATCCAATACGAAGACACTAGCAAATAGTTAAGCATATATTCAAGTATTTATGGAGAACAAGAGATGATATGCTTGTGTATTTCGAAGGAGATCTTCCTTATATTAGATATATTGATTTTGACTTCCAAACGTGTTGAGATTTGAGAAAATCGACATTGGACTGTGTTTTGTCCTAAACGATGGGTCCATAGTATGAATAAGTGTCAAGAAGGGTTACACTGCTAACTTCACTATGGGGGGTCGAATATGAGGTATGGAAAAACAATGGCACTATAACAATGTAGATATAGTTAAGGCTTAAAGAAACCATATAAGGACAAAACATATTGATACAAAGTATCATAAGGGAGATGATATTGTTTGACGGAATAGTTGATGTAGTCAAAGATCGTATATGAGGACAAACCCTGGGATTTGTTTTGCCATGACTCATCTACTTCACTAGGGCAAGTGAGAGGCTGTTTGATCTGGTGCCCTAAGTGTAGTATTTTCATCTAAGTAAACTTATAATTTTTCAAACAGATTGGTTAATAAAACTATTCATGAATTACGTTAATGATTTGTATATTGTCCTAACATGGTTTTTGCATGCAAAGTAAAATGGAAGCAAATCTTGTTCACTGGCTGTCTATTGTTTAACTAATATTTAGCGGTATTATGTGGTCAGATCATAATAGAGAAAGACAACTTGTATTAGTAGATGAACCTAAACAAGTTTTTAATCTAATCAGACATGAACAAACCAATTGAAAGACTAATATGCTGTCTATCAAGTCCAAGTGGGGAGATGCTTTGTCTTGGGCACCAGAGCGGATAACTCCCAAAAGATAGAGATATAAATGTGACTGACTGGACTGATAGTTTATCAGACTGGACCCAAGTAGAATAAATCCTGAATCCGTTTATGGATTTATTCACTTGTGAAGTTTATAGTATGGCATACCTAAATCCTGAGTGGATGGCGGACTATGTATGTGTGACTCATACAATTTGATGTAAGTAATACTTGTGTCTAAAGACTAGAACTCTCACCTCCAAATCCTCCCCTTAAGAACTTGGGTAGTAAACACCCTTAACAATTTTTACAATACAAGCTTTGCACTTTCTCACACAATCATTCCTTCAATGAATAGATTAGAATGCATTCAATAATCTTCAGCTTTCACACATAATGTATACAAGCCTCAAAACATACATCAATCTCGGCTTTTTAACGTAGCATATAATTCAATACAAAGTAACTCCTCGAGAATAGCTTATACAATCAAAATAATCAAAGTACAATAAAAAAATGATATGATTCCTAAGTAGCACACAATCTTCATTGATCCTCCATGTTTTAAGAGATTATTTGATTCACTTGAATCCAATCTAATCTTCAAATGCCGAGGATTGCTTTTTCATGGATGAACCATAATATCTTCAATAAAACAACACATAACCTAGTCCAAAGATTTTTTTCATTAAATTGCCAAACCATATAAGGCAAGTTTTGTAACTGATAACTCTAATTTATGTAGAGTTTTTCAGCACCTTTTTACTAATAATTCATGCAAGTTTTGAGTATTTTAATAACAAATTTTGTAATTAATAAAATCAATTAGATAGACAAAATTAAAGACAAATTTACATTTTTTTTGTTATTTACATGCTAATTTGACCTTTTTTTTGCCTATTTAACAAAATTTTGTGCAATAGGAGGAAAATTGGCCTCAAAGCTCACCTGCTCAATGCTCGATGCTGTAGCAGTTTTCTGTAGCAAAAGTCATGCAAAGGAGGGCTGATAATTAATCAAATATGGACATCCAAAATTAATTATAATTATTGATAATGGATAGACTTGACCCAATTCAAAAATTGGATAAGTGAAGTAGTCAAGCTTGTCACTCAATGTTGAAACCAAATAATCCAGTTAACAAAGAAAGAGCCTAATTTCAGCTACAAGCAGCCCATCCGTCTATTTCATATTTAATTTAAGGTTCTTAGACTTGTAAAAAAATTACAAAATATCCCCAAAAACTTTGTTAAGTGACCATTCAACTCCTTCTTTGGACTAGCTACTTTTAGCAAAGCCATCTTTCCCAGTCCTTTTCTCAAGGTGGCCAACCATAGGAAGGAGGACTGACTTTCTATTTTTAGCAAATACAAGCTGCCCCCTACTAGTATAAATATCACCCCTAAATCCCTCATTCCATCATCCTTTATTCATCCATCTTTCTCTTCTTTTTTTCTCTTTGCTTTCCTTTCCTATTTTCCCATTTTTTAAGTGGGTTGTGCAAGAATTTGAGTGGAACCCAGTCGACTATTGGAGGAGCATTTTGGCTTGATTGCTATGATAAGGAATGAAGTATAAAGGAGGAGTAAGGAACCTATGCCACGGAGAACCACCGGAAACGGCTTTGCATTTCTTTCCCTTTACTCTTTTAATTTCTTTTTGTTCAATTTAAGAAAGATGTTTGCAACTAAAGCTTATGTTTTTAATATAATTATGGTTGCTTAATTCCTTCAGTGTTAGAACAAATTAATTTCCATAGCTTAGATTATTTATGTTGTTAGTGATGTTATGTGCCTCGACTATTTATACATTCAGATAAAATTATGACTATGTTATTCATGCATTATAAATATGAGGAATGCAACTGAACTAATTATTAAATCCTAATCAGACTGTAATTAATTGACATACTATCTGAATGGTGCATGTTTAAGCTATATTCTAGAGAATTAGGTTAAAGTTTGTAATAATTCAAGAGAGTCTTATTACCTTGCATAATCCTAAGATTCATGTGATTAAACTGTTTTAGAATAGAAATATTACTGTTACCTCACATTAAAGTTGTTGACATAGACATATGTTGTACTTTATAATTTAAGAAGTTGAATTCTTAGACAATGCCTGAAAAGGTAACCTTGAAGTCGTAATAGACATAGATATATGTAGACAAGAGGTTAAACTTCGGACTTCGAGATAAGCCAAAGTACTCGTAATTAAAATAGGATTAATAAATACCTAGTTTCGATGCAATTTTCTATAACATCATTAGCAGTATTTAAATATTTCTAAGTTAGGAAGGAGAATTATTCTAACACATACATGATATTATGATTTCTCTTAAAGACTTGTATACTCATTCCTTCATTTACTTAATTTAATTTCAAGCATATTTAGGTTTGTTTAATTTAATCAAACCCGTCAATCAAGTTTATTTTAATCACCAACCAATTTGCCTGGAATTAATTTTGCAATACGTGATTCACATAGACAGTCCGTGTAGAGACAATACTCGATATACTTATGACTTTATTACTTGTCAATGATAGTGTACACTTTTACATCAATCGAAACATCTCGAGACAAGTTTTTGGCACCATTGCCAGTGACTGTTATTTTAATCATTATTTGTGAAATTATTTTTTCAATTTTGGTTTTATTTTATTATTCTTAACGTTATTAATTGTTGTGGTTTTCTTTTTAAGTGTTTATGAGCATTGATCAAATTGTTAACTTACTTCTAGTAGACTCTGAAATCGATCGGACATCTAGACAAAGAATACATGAAAAACAAGACATAGACATGAGTCCTGATTAGAACCAAGATTAATGAAATGAAGCCACTTATGCTCGCAATCTAGTCCTTATTGCTGATGACAAAGACCAAGCCATAAGGCAATATACTGTGCCTCTTTTCAATGAGCTTAATCAAGGAATTGTTAGACCCGAGATTGAGGCACCTAAATTTGAGTTGAAGCTCGTAATGTTCTAGATGCCAGTGTGCCATTTTAGTGGGATGCCCATGGAAGATCCACACTTTCACCTTATATTGTTTATGGAGATGAGTGATTCCTTCAAGCTAACTGGAGTAACCGAGGATCCACTAATGTTGAAATTGCTCCCATATTCACTAAGGGACGGAGCTAAAGCATGGTTAATTTCATTGCCACCTGGTTCAGTTTCTACATGACAATAACTAGCCGGACGTTTCTTAATGAAGTATTTCCCACCTAGCAAAAGTGCTAAGTTGCGGAACGAGATCACTACTTTTCAGTAGATGGATGATGAATCTCTATATAAGGCATGGGAAAGATTTAAAGAGTTATTAAGGAAATTCCCTCACCATGGGACCAGTTGGAGACATTTTATAATGGTCTCAACGTACACATAAAGATGGTGGTCGATGCTTCAACAAATGGTACTCTCCTTTCTAAGTCTTATAATGAGGCTTATGAAATCATTGAAAAAATTGCTACTAAAAACTACCAGTAGCCAACCAACCGAGTAGCTTGGGGAAGACGAGTAGTAGGAATAAATAAAGTTAAAGCCCTCACTTCACTTGTAGCTTAGGTATCTTCCATATCCTTAGTGCTTAAAAATTTTACTGCTAACGGATTAAATAATGTTGCAACCCAACCATCAAGTCAATTTGAAAATATTTCCTGTGTATACTATGGGGATGGAAATTTGTTTGAAAATTGTTCATCAAACTCAGAGTCTATATATTACATGGGAAATCATAACCAAAACAAAAGTGGCCAAAGACCACATTCAAACTTTTATAACCCTTCATGGTGGAACCATCCAAACTTTTCTTGAAGTAATCAATGAGCTAGACCTAGTAACACCAACATGCAACCTAGATAAAACTAATCTTCAGGATTCCTACAGCAAGTTCAAAAACCATCCCAAGTCAAACCTTCCAAAAGTTTGGAAAAATTGTTGAAGGCGTACATGTTAAACAATGATGCTAGTTTGAGAAATGTGGAAAATCAAGTAAGTCAACTAGCTACTAAAATTTGAAATAGACCACAAGGAGCTTTGCCTAGTGATACTGAAAATCTAAGAGTTTCGGGCAAGGAACATTCCAAGGCGGTCATGTTATGAAGTGTAAAGACCTTGGAACCTAAGGAGGTTCAGATTGAAGATGGGCCCTCTAACAAAGATGAAGTTGAACCTCAAGTTGAAACTCCCACTTCAAAAAAGCTGAATGCTGGAAACTCTGATGAGGTAAATCCTAACTTAGTTAATTCTGATTATCTATCACCTATGTTAGGTGTAGAAATAATTCCTTAGAAGAGTTGTCCAGTCAAGCTAAGGTTCCAACACCTCAATATCCACAAAGGTTTGAGAAACAGAAACAGGAGGTGTAGTTCAAGAAGTTCTAAGAATCTTCATATCAATATCCTATTGGTAGAAGCTTAGAACAAATGTCGAAATATGTCAAGTTCATAAAGGACATTTTGTCCAAGAAAAGGAGATGATCTGTCGTAATACGAAGTAGAAGATTAAACTAGCTTTCATACCTGAGGAGCTTGAATACCAAAAGTTTTCTTATGTTTTAGTTAAGTTTTTATATTTTAGTTTAAATTCAATAAAAAGTGTATTTAGGGTCTTTTATTGACCTTAGGGGCCGAATAAGGCCTAAAGGCGAGCTAACGTACTTAGTAAGTGTGTAGGGTACCATTCAAAGGTGTAAGAACTCAAAACTGGTCATTGGGTTGCAACACGAGGAGTGTGATGTCACAACATAGAAAGTAGAACGCCAGATTTGCTATAGTGCCTTTGGTGTTGCGACACAGCCATGGGTTGTCACGACACACCCCTGAAGTTACCCCTGAACCATGCATACTGCCTTTGATGTCGTGACACGTGTACTAAGGTGTAGAAACACCGGTCTCATACGAGAAACACTTATGAGACAGGGGTATTTTAGTCTGAGCAATGAAAATTAAACACGAGAATGTCAGTTGACCTAGGGTTGAGGATCACGGAAACCCTAACTTTATAAATAAGATTCTAATTTTTTTCTTCGTAAATTTAGTTTTAATTTTTTCCTTTCTTTGAGACTTTAGGTTTATTTCAATTCTTTTCTATTTGTGTTCTTTGGAGAACATGAGTTGTAAACATGATCAAACTACTGTGGATTTTGCGCTTCAATAAAGACAATTTAGGATTCTCTTAAACCTTTCTCTTGATTTGTTATTTTTATTTATTTTTATCACCAAGTTTATTGTAAAATCATGAGATCTGCGAGGAATTAATCCTCTTAAGGGGATTAGTGAGTGAAGATGTGGTTAATTGATTACTATGTAGGGTTTTCTTAACGGATTAGCTGTTTGGTTGAGGAAGAACTTAAACCCTAGGCTTGATGACCTTAGGAAGTCAATTAGGTATGAATTAACTCAAAATTGGTATTGCCCATCCGTGAACACATTATCCCTAATCTGTTCTGGACTGTGAGGTTGAGAGATAAGTAGTTATTACCAACTCATTATTTAGTGGAAGATCAAAAGAGCCTGCTAGGGTAATGACTAGTTGATTAATTAGAAACCCAAAAGAGGAACTAGTTATGACCACCGAAGCAAGCTAATCACCCATGCTTAGAATTGATTAAGTTCATAAATTAGTTTTTCGAAGTCCTTTATTATTTATGTTTTTATTTTTATTTATTTTTTTATAAAAATGAAAAACCCTTTATTTATGTTTATTTGTAATATAGTTTATTTAAAGTACTAATTAGACCTATTTGAATTTAGGTTAGAATTAATTAGTAACTCGCTTCCCTTGGGTACAATCCTTGGAGTACTCACCCACTTCATTGTAACTATATTACAACCTAATCCGTATACTTGTGAACACCACCTTGATTTCATATCTTTTAGTTGCAGTATTCATACTCTGGACATTAGTACGTCCGGAGGCCGTCAATTTGTTGGCGCTGTTTCCAGGGAGGCAACGTTACTAAGTTGATCTTAATTTTTACATCTTCATAGAATAGTTAGGAAATTAATAAATTATAGATACATTTTTGCTTTATTCTTACTAATATTTTTCTTCTATTTTCCTTCAATTTCAACCTATAGGATGGTACTTACAGATTTATTCACTTATTCAGCAAGATTAACAGTTAGATTCTTAGGGTAATGTAGACGATGTAGATTAAGGGAAGTTGATGAAATAACCTTAATGTGCTTTGGTTAAGTAACCTTAACAAAATGATGCAGGTGCTAGGAAAAATGTGCTTTGACATGAATTGGTTATGACCTAGTATTACTTGACCTATTATCCAAAGCTCATATTTTGAATTAAGTCATTCATTATTAACATGGATTTCTTCTAACTTTAGGTTTGAATATTAAAGAAAAGAGGATCCAAAAGTCTTTCTTAGGTAGTTTGAACATATATGCAATACCTTCACACGAACTGGTGAGTCAATAGAGACTGTCAAACTGTTGTTAATAAGATTTTCTCTAGATGGACAAGCGAAAGCTTGGTTAGATGCACTTCCACCATATACAATTAACACATGGACTAATTTTGTGCAAGTATTCCTTCGTCTAGTTCTGCCAATGACTCAGGTAATTAGTACAAATGAAAAAGTATTAAATTTAAAAATATGTTGTTGAAACATTGGGACAAGCATGGGATAAATTTTAAATCATCCTTAGGTTGATATTGGGAGGAGGCATACATTTTGCAATTCAAATCCAAAATTTCTATGATAGGTTAGATGGTCAGAATAAGCATCAAATTTTATATCATAAATGGGGGAAGTATCTAGACAAAAACTGGGCAAGAAATCATGGATATATTAGAGAAAGTCTATAACACCCTGAATTTGGGGCCTAGAAGAGTTGGGCTTTGAGTTTGGGATTCGGATAGAAGAAAACCTGAATAATTAAGAAGTTTTAAATATTATAGTTTAAGAAAAAAATTTTGAATTAAATTACTACTAGAAAATTTTTATTGTATTTATTATTACGGATATTTTATATTTTTATGAAATTTTAATTAGTATTATGAGATAAAATTATTATTATTAGAAAAATATTACTGTATGTATGTTTGAAAAATTTTATGAAAATTATTATTACTTACTGTATTATTAATATTTGAAATTTTTATTATTAGATATATTTATAAAATTATTATTATAATTACTATTATTAGATAGGAAAAATATATATATATATAAAAGTATTGTTGTTTTGGTGTTTAAACTCTAGGAAAAAAATTGTTTTAATTTTTGCCTCATAGAGGGAATCTGGGCATAAGGCTTATAAAATAAATTGGGCAAGACTGGGCATGAAGAAGCGTACCTGGCCCAGTGGTGAGCATGCTAGGTAGTGGGAAGGAGAGCTGGGGTTCGACTCCCAGCATGTGCAAAAGTGTTTTATTTTTCTTTATATCAGGGAACGACGCATGGAAGCCTTATATATAGTTGGGGTTAAAAGGTAACACAAAGGGAAGTTTGGTCCAATGGCAGAGGTGCTGGGAGTGTGGTATAGTGCCTAGGTTCGAGGGTTGGTGTACGCAAAGGCTTGTTTTTATTTTAGAAGCCAGGTCGTACAAAAATAAGGTTTAAGAATAGTTGCGACCGAGTTATCCTACAAGGACGCTTGTGGCACAGTTGCAATAGGGTGCTAGGAGCTCCACAAGGGCACGGGTTCTAGTCCAGGCGCAGGTATGTTTTAATTTTATATTTTTAAAATGAATGGGACTTCAGCAGGTAACCTTTAAGATAAAATGTGACAGTATATTGTTGAAAGCGAACGCGCGTCCCAGTGGCCAGCAGCGTGCTGGGCAATTTGGAGAGCAGCGTTACGCACAAGAGAGTGCTTCTTTTTACTGTACGCGCGTGGGAAGGGCCGTACGGGATTGAAACTCTACTAGCAATAGGAGGAGTCGACTAAGCGGTGGACTGCTGCTAAGCAGTGGAGAGTTTGAATTAAATTCAAACTTCGAATTTGGCCATGAATTAAGGAGCTAAGGAAGGAATTAAAATTGGAAAAGGACTTTTGTGCCTATTTAAGCACCTATTCGGGCATAAGCATGAGGTGCCGATTGCTTTTATTTTGGGGGCCTTCATGAGTTATATCCTTCTTGGAGGTTTGGGATATTTTTTTTTGTGTGGTAGCCAATTCTTTCCTTTTCTATTTTCTTTCCTCGAAGCCAAATTCTATTTAAAATAACTTTTTCTTCTCAAATATTGGTTGCCGATTACTCCTTTCGTTGAAACCATATCTCCTTTCCTTTTAATCTTTCAAAAGACCGAACCTCTAATCTTACATCTCTTCCTCTACTGATTGTCTCTTCGATGGTGAACTTATCGTCACCTATTTTTCTTTTAGATCGCAATAGCCATATTCTAGGATAGATCCAAAAGCCGAAAAGCTTCATATTTTAGTGATTCGAGAATTAATATTTAGATCTATTTTCTACGCACGTTTAAGTTGGATTCATAACGGATTTGGGGTAGAAAGGTATTTGGAATGTTCTTCAACGAGTAGATCTCTTGGTAAGTATTCGAACCTTCTTTCCATTCATATCTTGTGGTTTAAGAAAAGCTGAAAACCCCTATATACATAGGGTGGCTGTCGACTAAGGCTGAAAGGATTTTTTTTTGGTGTTATTTGGCTTGTTGGTGCTAGTGAGGATTAAAGGCTGCCGATTGAGAAGTGTGTGAAAAGCTTGGATCATCGGAGTGACTAAATCTAGATCTAGTCATCAATTTTGGCAAAGGTATGAACCCTAGGGCCATTATGGATGGTGGCCGAATATGTAAGCGATGATAATAGATAGTTTTCGATTTGGTTTAAATATTAGCATGATCTAATCTATAAGCAGTTGATTATAGGAGAAATTGCATAGGAGATCTCGTAAAGGAATATCACAAATTAGGTGTGTATCGAACACCCTCTCATAGTTTAATTTGGCAAAAGCCGAAATGCCGAAATTCCGGCATTTCATGGGCTTGTGAGTGTGCGAGTGCTCACAAGACGTTTAGAAATCATTAGATATGAAATCGTAAAGTGGTAAGCTAGTCGTGTATGAAATTTTGTGCACTTTGGTAATTGGGCCTCGATAGACTAAAAATGGGCCCAATGGGCTTACGGGCCCATACGAGAAAAAAGATAATAAAAAAATAGGCAATAAGTATGTTCTATTAGACTCTGGAATCGAAACTGCTTAAACTGATAAACTGGTCATAAAACTTGAATTAAATGGGCTTAAATTGCTAGTGGACACTGTAGGGCCCATTAGGGGTTTTAGGTCCCAATGGCTAAAATTGTGAAATTGAGATGAATAAATTATTGCGATGAAAAATGGGCTAGTAAGGACCGTAACATTTATAAGAACCCTTAAAACTGATAAAATTACTGAAATACCTTTATAGGTGGAAAATTTATAGATTTACCCCTATGAGTAAAATTACCGATATACCCTTAGGGTTAAGGTTGACCTGAAGGCATGTTTGACTATTACTATTTACTGCATGCCATGTTATTATTATCTGATGCATGAGACTGGGTTATTGATGGAGGAAGTACTGAAAGTGGCTTGTCCACGTACTGGAGGCTTTGCCTCAACTTACTGATATCTGAGCAGCTATGCTACAACTGTGGAGTGTAGGGCTGAGTGGGTTGAGTTATTCCCCACATGGAGTGGAGGGCTGGTACGGGTGGAGTGTAGCGATTGGTTATAGGCTGGGTTGGGCTTGCATACACGAATATGTCTGTTCTGTTTTGGAATGGGCCTACGGGCCATACTGTTATCTGAAAAGGGGCTAAGGCCCAGTTTATCGTATTCTGAAAAGGGCTTCGGCCTAGTACCCACAGTTATCTGATTAGGGCTTAGGCCCAATGGGCTTGAGCTGACTTGGGCTTTGGATGGGTTTTCCATATACGCTGAGTTTTCGAAACTCACCCCCTTTCTCTTCCATCCTTGCAGGTGAGCCCTAGTTGGTAGACTTGGAGCTGGGCGAGATTCAGAGTGGCCACGAAGATTAAATTTTAAATAAGTATCAAGTAGCTTCCTTTTTAATTTTCGCATTTATTTTTGATTATTTCTATTTTGGTTAAAGTTGTAATAAGGCCGCTCTATTATTTTTATTTTGGGTTTTTAAATTACTTAAATCGTTTTCGACTTGAGATTCACATCACTTAAATTGATTCCTTGAAATTGCTTAACTCTAGGTTTATCAAAAATTACTTGTTTCAAACCGACACGACAACCAAACGTCTTCGAAACGAAACTTTTCAAAGTACAAAAAAAGTCACGTTTTCCTAAACCCTTAACAATCGATAATGGATAGGACTCACACAAGTGAATCGGAACATTTCTCTTAAAACTTCATTAATGGTTTTTGCAAAGCTCACCCAAATTTTAGTAAACTAGGTAACTTGGTTAGTGGTAGATAGTGTGACACACCGGATTCGGCTGTAACGTCTAGGCCGGGTTTGTGGTGTTACAAAGTTAGTGAAAATGAATTCACATGGGACATACACTGGAATTAGAAGATGCAAAACTAGCAAAGGTTAAGCCAGAAGAATAGACCTACCATAACATGGAGTTGACAATGGTGGACTTTGTTGAAAATAATGAATACGAATTAGAAGAAGGGTTGCATGATGCTAAACAAAAGAATAAGGAAATAACCTTGCAACTTGATTGGCGGCGTAAAAGTAGAGGACAAACAGAACAGGTCATCCCTACTACAATAAAAATGGTTCCTTCTATGATCAAACCGCCAGAACTAGAATTTGGGAAAGCATAACACCTTAGCTATAATCATAGCTGCAGGACTAACTTCTGAGTAGGAATGAGCACTATTAAGTGTATTGAGGACACACAAAACAACAGTTGGATGGAGTATTGCTGATATAAAAAGGACTAACCCTATATTATGTCAACATAAGATCAGATGGAAGAAGGAAAGAAACCAGTGGTGGATGCACAATGTCAGCTAAATCCATCCATAAAAGAGGTGGTGAAAAAGGAATTACTTAAACAGTTAAACGTTATTATTGTGTCTACAATTTTTGATATTGAATGGGTTAGCCCTACACAATGTTTTCCAAATAAAAATTGTAGAAAATGATAAAAATAAGTTAATCACAACAAGGACAGTCACTGGTTAGAGGGTATGCATTGATTATCGAAAACTAAATGATGCAACAAAAAGAGTTCATTTTCCTCTTCCTTTTATCGATCAAATGTTGGATAGATTGGAAGGTAAAGAGTATTATTGTTTTCTTAATGGATACTCAAGATATCATCAGATTCCCATACATCCAAACGATCTAGAAAAAAACTACATTCACATGCCCTTTTGGAACATACGCTTTTAAATGGATGCCATTCAAATTATGCAATGCCCCAACAACATTTATGAGATGCATGACTGCTATTTTTGCTTATATGCTAGGGGAAGACTTCGATGTATTCATAGATGATTTTTCAGTATATGGGGATTCCTTCTGGGAATATTTCGATAACCTTGAGAAAGTTTTGAAGAGATGTGAAGAAATCAATCTAGTGCTTAACTAGGAAAAAATGATTGCTCAGAAACTATATTTGGGAAGATCTGTATGTATTTCACAAGTGTGCAGATAAAAAAACAAGAGTTCTCACCAGGACAAAAGGTACACTTGTTTAATTCAAGATTGAAATTATTCCCTTGCAAACTAAAATCAAGATGGACAGGCCCATATACTATAAACCAAGTGACACCTCATGGGGCAATTGTACTGATCGAAAACAAAGGGCAAAATTTTCTTGTCAATGTACAAAGAGTAAAGCATTATTTTGGTGGGATGAAAAATGAAGTGATTGAAACATAAATATTGCTATGCAAGGTTTTATGGAGTCAATATGAACGAGGAGAAATTTTGGAAAAGGAATGGGAAATAGACGAAGAAAGTAAAATAAACTGGGGTCTAGCAGTAACGATTACATAAGACAGGAATTGCTTTCCATATCGCGACACCAGATCAGCATGTCATGACACTGAATGAAATTCAACCCAGGTAAATTGTTTTCAATGTCACAACAATAAATGGGGATGTCGCGACACCCTGGTGTAACCTGCAACCTGAATTTACTAACTTAGGACATGTTGTTGGAGAGTTTTAGTAGACTTAGGACTGATTAATTATTAGTTCTTTACAAATAACATTGTAACACGTAGGTTTATGCAAGTGTACACAGTCGTTATCAAGTAATAAGTAAGTATCGAGTTATCGTCTCCACAGGGATTGTGTTTGTGTTAAATCACTTGATTGTAAAATTACCCTTAACAATTTGGTAAATAAAAATACAATATGGTTGAAAAGTGGTGATTAAAATATATTAAACTAAATGCAATGATCCCTAATGCAAATTATCCTAAATATGCAAACTATATGAATGAAATAGATTTTAGCAAAATTAAACACAATTTGCAACAATTATAACATAAATAAACTAGGATAATCACTTTAATTAAACTCAATTTATTATCAACATGCTTAATAACATTCAGAAAAACATTCCATGGCAAGTAGATCTTTCATGAGTTTGGAAACCACTTTAGGTCCTTTCGGAATCCTTTACTTAGTAAATACATATTTTACTGATCCTTATTTATTAAGGGTTTCTTACCATTCGTGTAAGGTAACAGGGACGTGCTACGTTTAAAACATTTTAATCACACAAATCTAAAAACTATGCAGATAACAGAGCTTGGTTAGAGTTGTTATGCAACCTACAATTTAATCGGGTTAGGATCTAACTTGAGCATGCACATTTCAATTATGTGTCCACTAGCCGTCGTCTGGTTAGGATCGCTCAGCTAATTCAGGTGCATTTCAATCACGTATGAACGAAATTCAATCATGTATGAACGAAATCTAGACTTGATTTTAAGCATGAATCAAATAAATATTATTTAATCAAAGCAATCATCCTAGCTTAAATAAAATTAACCTAACATTTTTGTAAACTAGAACAAAGAACACATAACAAACATTTTCAGATTAAATTAAAGAAAAGAAAGATTAAACCTAAATCAGAGTGGCTACCACCCAAGACTCTAACCGACGAGGCTCCTTCATTCCTTCGCTTTGCTCTTTTGCTGATAACTCTCCAAGGCGGTAGACCAAGGGCTCTTTACGAGGCTTAATTGCTAAAATCTCTATAAAGAGATGATGCTAGGTGTGGGAAATGGAAAATGCTAAAGAGAATTGAGAGAGAAGAGAATGATGAGGGATGAGGGATGATTTTTGAGAGATCAAATGAGGTCTTATTTATAGGTGAAGAAATGAGGGTATTTTGCTAAAAATAGAGAGGTTTGGTCTCTTCAAGCTTTTCCAATGAGTGGTCGGCCATGCTTAGAGGATTTTGAGTTGAATTTTGCTTGGTTTTTAAGCAATTTAAATGCCATAACAACTCCGGACTGAGACTCGGTCAAATGTAAATCTTCGGGCAAATCTCTAATTTCTTTAACATTGTAAGAACCTTGTGTAATTAAACCAAAAAGTGGTTTATGTGGACAACCATGTGTAGCTGAATTTGGGTTGACTTGGTCTTCAATTTGGACGATTTTTTTGTAATCTAGCAAACCTATCAGACCTGTCCAAAATAAATAGATAAATTAAAGGACTAAAGAACAAAATTTTCCAATTTAAATAATTAATTCAAACCCAAATTATTAATGAAATATTTTTAAATGAATTATTAAATATAATTTTATATTTTATTATTTAATTTAATCATGCATGGCCCATTTTATGTCTTAAAAATATAATATGTTCAAATAAATATAAAATAAGTCATTTTATGCATGAAAACTATATAATAAAGCATAAAATCACATTTTAATAATTTCCATGTCCTAGTTTCATATTTTTCACAGATTTTATTAATTTATTAAACAATTACTTAGTTTTAACAACGAATTTAAGTAAAAAGGTGATAAATTACGTAGGAAAAATCCTATATATTTTTCAGTTTATACACCCCCAAACTTAAATCATTGCTCGTCCCGAGTAATGTTTATGCACAGCAAAAGGTCTTGCTAAGGCAAAATTGCTAACTATGTAAGTAGCATCAATCTTTGTCCCATAATCATGCATTAATAACTTCATGTTCATAGATCTTCTTTATTAATAGCTAAATCATATGCAAATATTTTTAAAGTTCTATACTATGCCAACATGAATCATCGTTTGTATGTATGTCACAGCCACAGATAACATTCTTCATTCAACATAATTTCTTATCAATCAAGAAAACAATCATAAGGCTTATTTATGATCTTCATATGTTGAACTTAGTACTTTCTCTCCACTAATGTAGGTGACATAATCATCAAATCAGTAGGTCTTTTATAAGGTTGTAATAGGGCTCGGTTAAAGGTAGGGATTTTAAGAGATGAGACATTTTGGTTTCAAAATCTTAACCTTTAACTGTCTTGGATTTTTCAAAATACAACCTTTTTTCTTTAAGTGAACCTTTGGAACACCCACAAACTTATTTTGAACTCAAGCTCATACATTTTCCCTTTTTTGGAGACTGAGCAAACTTTTCTTCGCTCTTCTTTTATCTTTTTTTTTATTTAAGCATGAGCACATACATCTTTTTGAAAATTTCCTCAAATGTTGATTACCAAGACAAATTTAGTTAAGATGGGTGCACAAAATTAGGATAACTTTAAAAGATGGTAATGTGGCTTATAATGTAGGTTCATTGTAATAAATAGGCCCTTAAGCTCAAAATTACAGTTTCAAGGGTCTAATATCATAGGGTTGGCTCGAAAAGGCTCAAATGATCCAAAGAAATAGTGCCTATATCATTTTAGAATTTTATGTCCCCTAAGATTTTACCTCAAGAAAGTTACTAAGTCAATTCTAAAGATATAAACCATTATGCATGTCTAATCTCAAGAGAAACTAAGTTTTCATTGCAAACATTACTAAGGCTAAGATCATACAAGCATTCCATTCTTCATGATAACATACTTTCACTCAAATAAAATCATCATTCATACTTGTATACAAACTATCTCATTAACAAAAAATGCCTCTAAACATTCATTTATTAAAACGTACTTATGAAAGAAATGATTGAAACATACTTGAAAATTTTAAAAATTTAATCAATTTATTTACCTTACCCTTTTTAAAAAGAAGCAATGTCCTCATTGTAAGAACAAAGTAATGAATGAAAATTGACCACCAGGTAGGGTTGAAAAGAAAGAGAGGTGAGTTATTAAGACTGCTTAAATACCAAGTCTTTCCTAATAACCCAATCTTAGACATGTTCATTCCCATTACCACATTACTTAATCTTTTTCTTTCTAAAAAAGTGTTAAGTTTTTCATACTTGTTATGTTTTATTCTACAGAAATTAAATCCTAATTACGAAAGAAATAGATTCCTAAAGACCTAAAAATAATAAAATAAATCAAGACAAGAATCCCCCATTTTATTTTTCTAACTCATTCCCCATGTCTTTTTCAGCTCCATCTCTATCTGCATAGTCAGTACCTTCCGTTCATGTCTTAAAGATAGCATCTGGGAACTCAGGAACAAAAGTATTAGAGATACTCTTAAAAGTATTTCAAATTGAGTCATCTCTCAATTTTGCAAATTTCCAGTAAGTTTGTTGTTGATTGTGCATGAACATGCACATATCCATCATAATTGACAACTCCGATTCCTTTGAAGTACTTGCAGAAGTTAGCATTGGAGTTGTAGATTAAGGTTCAACATTTAGCTTGACTGTTTCTTTTTCTGGCTCAACTTCTGGTTTAGGTGTTGCAGATCCTTCAACTGGTTTAGGACTATTCGGGTCCTTGTCAGATTGTTCTTCTTCAGTGTCGGTAACTGAATTTGTAATAGCCAGTTTTTAGTCAAATCATAATAGTAGTTTTGAGACCAAAAATATGAAGTCAAAATAAGTATTTTATTATTATTTTAATGTCTAAATCGTGAAAATATGATTGTATGAAAATTTTGTTAAGAAATTTTATCATTTAAATGCTTAATTCGATAAAAAGGACTAAATTGCGTAAAGTGAAAAAGTAGAGTTCTATTAGCTAAAGGTGTCTAATAGCTATAGAAATTTAATTTGGAGGTCCTTATATGGTAATTAACCCATTATTTAGTTAGTAGATGATGATGGCCTGGTATAAGTGTAATTATTAAATATTTTTAAGGTTATGTTAGTAAATTATTAAATAAAGACTAATTAAATGAAATAAAACAAAATATTATCTTTTAGTCATCATCTTCAACGGATTACCAAAAGAAAAAGAAGCCATTTTGTTCATCTAGGGTTTGGCCACTTTGGAGCTTAATTGGTAAGTGATTTTGACTCAGTTTTTAATGATTTCTATGTTTTTGAGATCGTTGCAATTAGTTCTAGCTAGCCCAGGGACTATTTTCCAAAATTGTTAAAGATTTTGAACGATTCATTTGATAAATAAGCATGATTTTTGAAGTTTCTTAATAGATTATGAATAGTTGTTTTTCTAGCTTGGTTTGTGGTTAAATTGCATGAATTTGTGTTTTTGTGAAATAAGGACTAAATTGTAAAAGATGTAAAATATTAGGGGCAATTGTGTAAAAATGCCTTAAAGTGAATTTTGGACTAAATTGAATAGAAAGGTGATTAAATAAGTTAATTTTGGTTATATTTAGATTAAGAAAGGTGAAATACAGACTTAGATCAGGGAAAGAACAAAGTTACAGAATAGTTGACCTATGTCGTCGTTTCTATGTACAAGGTAAGTTCGTATGTAATAAGCATTGTTAAAATTATGCTTTAAATGCTTTGATATTGCATAAATTGTGTATTTAAGACTAAAATCATGTTTGAAGACGATTCGGCTAATTATGGGCACTTAGTGTACGAAATCGAGATAGCTTCGGTTATATATTGCACTTAGTGTGCGAGGTTGAGATAGCTTCGGCTATATATATTCATTGGCACTTAGTGTGCAAAATTAATACAGCTACGACTATTTATTTGGCACTAAGTGTGTGAGTTTCCTGAGTATCCAAAAATATTCTGAATGGTTTAATGGATATGTTAAAGATGTGAATGAGTATGAGTTAAATACGGGAAGGTACAGGTATGTACATGAACCAAGTAATACACTGAAAGGATGAAAAATTAAGGAAATTACATCTAAATTGATGGATGCAAATGTGGTAGGTTGGTGATATATTATGAGATATGTTTTTGGCTGTGTATTTCTCTATGTTTTATAGTGTTTCCAAAGCTAGCTCAGATTCGGGGACCATTAGAGATCACTTCACACTATCCAACTATCACTCCGTACTTTTGAAATTAAGATTTGGGTCATACGGCATGTATAGGGACTTTGGTCATTTTGATTATGAGATGATAATGATTTTGGTCATTTGAAATGAATTGTAAATGTATATGGTTTGGATTGCATATATTGCCATGTGAGTTGGCTTATATTGGTGATTTTGATGATGTATATATGTGTACATAAGGTTTATGTTATGTGTGTAAACACCCCTAACCTGTATCTGTCACCGGAGTAGGGTTACGAGGTATTACCGATCAATACACATCATTTAACATACATAACTCAAAAATTTTTGCATTCATACTTGTAAATCATTCAACACAATCACATTGTCCCTTATAAGGGCCTACGAGGCCTTTATCATGCTTTAGAAGTGGTTTAGGACTAAACTGATAACATATGAAAATTTTGGAAACTTAGAAAAATTTCAGCCATACGGGGTCACACGCCTGTGTGATCAGGCCATGTGTCTCACACCTCTCTAGACACGCCTATGTCTTAGACCATGTGGCAAAAAGGCATACATATTGACTTGTATCATACGGCCAAAGACACGCCCGTGTGCTAGGCCTTGTGAAATTGAAGGGTATACTGACTTATGCAACACGGCCAAGTCATACGCCCATGTGCTAGGCCGTGTGCCAATTAGGGGTATATTGACTTGTACCACACAGCCAGTCACACGGCCGTGTGTGAGACCGTGTGGAGCATACTAACTTCAATTCAATTTCAACACCAGGGGACACACGGCCGTGTAACATGACCGTGTGTCACACGCTCGTGTCTTTACCTGTGTAGACAAAAATAGGCCATTTGCAAGGCCAATTTGCCACCCCAACTTCAATGTACCTACACAAGGCAAAATGGTACCATTTAGGCAACCAAAATCATTAACCACGTGCACAATTCATACCATTATAATTTCATCTATTCCAATTCTCAAATCACTACCATTTACTTAGCGAAATACATGCCACAACAATATCAAACAATATGGTTCATTTACCATAATTCGCATAACCATTTGAGCAATTATAAACCAAAACCACATTCATACCAAAACATACCAAAATAAGCCATCACTCATGGCTATATATATACAAACCAAAACATATATATTTACAAGCCATTTCTAATAGCCAAACATACATCAACATTAACATCATTTACAAGCCAAATCTCATAGACATGATTACAACCAAACTACCACATCTAGCTTATACATGCCATATACCAAAAATGTATAATCCAAAAGTACTAACTTAGATGTTTAATAGTGTGATGATGTTTCTGACGACTCCTGGATCCGAGCTAGCCTTGATTCACTATAAAACATAGGAAAATAACATGAAGTGAGATTCATTGCTTAGTAAGCTCGTATGTGAACAATAAACAACTATCACCATTCATTCATCATTCAAATAATGGAAAACGATATACAACAATTCTATTAAATCTCAAAGCTATCAAATGGTCATTCACATAACTTACCAAGGAACTCATCAATTCCATAGTTTTAATACTCAATTCATTACCGTATGTACCTGTACTATCTCGTACCAATCTCATACTCAACCACATCTTTCATTTACCCGTTGAACCATTCAAAATAGAAATCGAATACTCAAGGATTTCAATCGATAAGTACCTATACCATGGCACGAAGCCAAATCAAGGTAACTTATCCCCAGATACTTATACCATGGCCCATAGCCAAATCAAGGTAACTCATCTCTGAAATACCTATGCCATGGCCCGAACCCAAATCAAGGTATAATTCACACCCGAAGTGCCGATGTCCTGGCCCGAAGCCAACATAATAACCTAATGACATGTTACTAGCATCCTAAACTATTCCTAAGGTTCAACCAGGATTCCAACTATCGAATCTTCGTCGAATCATTTCCAAACTTGTCCGTAATCACATAATCACAATTCATGCTATATCAAAGCACATAAAATACATTTGAAATAAAATTATAACATACGAACTTACCTCGTATTCAGAATTGACGGATCGGGTCAACTACTCGATAACCTTACTTTTCCCCTGATCTAAATCTGAATTCTTTCTTTCTTGATCTATATAAATTCCAAATTAACTTATTTAATCAACCATTCATTCAATTTAGTCCAAAACATACATTTAGCCCTATTTACACATTAGCCCCTAAACTTTCACACTTTTAACAATTTAATCCTTATTTCACAAATACACAAAATTCACACAATTCAACAAAACCCATGGTTGGCCAAATTATATATAGGTCCCTAGCAGTCCAAAACTTTCATTTCTTTGACATTTTAACCACACAATTTTCACATTTCACAATTTAATCCCTATTATGCATTTTCATCAGAAGTCACTTTACAAAACATGAAAATATATCATCAAGCTTTCATATTTCATCTTCAAACACCAAAAAACACATAGATTTAACAATTGAAATTCTTAAAATCTTTAACAGTTTCAAAATTAAAGGTACGGGCTAGCTAGATTGAGCTGCAACGATTACAAAAAACATTGAAATCATCAAAAACTGAGCTAAAACTGTACCTTAATCAAGCTAGGAGTGTGTCAAACCCTAAAACACAATAAGATGATTTCTTCTTCTTCAATATTCGGCCAAAAAGATGAATGGAGAAAGATATTTGGTTTTGTTTTATTAATATTAACATTATTTATCAAATACCAAAATTAACCTTTAAATTATAACATTTAAAATCACTTAATGATGTCCATAAAATTCCATTAACTATAAAACCCCAAACCCCGCCCAGACGTTATGGCCGAATCTGGCGATGTCACATGGAATGGAATTTTGGAAACTAATTAATTACGATAAAACCATGTTCGTTTATTACTTCTATTGGTTTCGGAAACTGCTTACACATCTAGTCGATGTTTTAAAACATAATTCGTTGCGGAAGCTTTAGAAATCATTTATTCTAAGTAAAATAGTTCATTTCATTGAAAACCTTGGTTATTAGAAAAATCTGCATTTTGTTAAGTCTGAAGTTGTAAGTCTATAAAAGCAATTATAATTTCCAAAGTTAAAGTAAAACAGTCCATAAGTCCAACTACATAAAAATACCCCATAATCAATAAAACCATAAATGAAAGTAAAGCAGTTTAAATATGTGTGGCCACCGTTGAGTCCTCTACTACACCGAACCGTCAGGTCTGGGGTTACCTGTATAATTAGAATAGAAGGGGTGAGTTTACATAAACTTGGTGTGTAATCCCCACAGATAACATACATGCAATCAATCACAATCAAACAGTCAAATACAATATGGGCCCAAGCCCATTTTAGCCTCAGTAGAAGTTCGGGCCTTAACCCCTTTCAGTTCAATATCATATATGCGTTAGGGCTTTAGCCTATCACAGTGACAGTAATGCAAACAGTAATCAGTAAACAGAGTCCTACCCAACCAGCCTCTACACACCATCTCCATCCAACCCTACACTCCATGTGGGGAATAAATCAACCCACCTAGCCCTACACTCTACGTAGTACCGAATGCGGCAGTAAACAGTAGTTTGCAGCTGAGCTACTAGTATGTTAGGCTTAAAAGTCTTTCAGTACACTTCCGCCAAATAAAATCAACCTAACCCCATGTAATGCAACATACAATAGAATGTCATGCTATCACAGATCTATCAAATACACATACAGTTCAGGATACATGCTTATATATATAACATGCTCAGTACATAATTCACATAATCAATTTCATACGGATAAGGGTCTAAGTAGGGCTTACCAACCCTACAGAAGGTTCACAGTCAACTTGGGCGACCTGCGCAACCTTAAGAAGTATTTCAGTGAAAATGGGCTCACACGCCCATGTGGTCTGGGCGTGTGGGCCCACACGGCCCAAGTCAGTCTAGCTCGTGTGTCGCACACGACCTACCTGGTTATTGCACGGTCGTGTCTTGTGCACACAGCTTGGCCTCATAGACCACACGCCCGTCTTATGTCCTACAGCCTATCATACGGGCGACCATACATCCATGTGGCGTCAACAGTGAGGTTTTTGGCTTTCGCTGAAACCTCATTTTTTGTGTAATCGATTATAAACATGTATCATATTTGATGCAAAAGCCACTCCCAAGTACTCCAAGGCCACCAACAATAGCTTTCCGAAAACGATACCAAGAAATGATATATGCGATTTGTCACCCACAGCCTGCTCCTACGCCATTAACAGAAGAATAAACACATTACTAAGTAATCAGTATCAACCACGACAGAAGAGACGAGGGAGACTTACCGAACTTGAATCAAAACCACATCTATCAAGCGGTTTAAACTTACCTTCGATTGAACCACTACGATTCTCACGAATCCAAAATCTCTAACAATCGATTATGAGTCCTTAAATCATCTCAAAACTGACATTAACGAACTCCCATTAATCACCAACTTAAAAGCAACAAATAGAAACTCCGTCAACAAAAACTTACTGAAAAGGGGGAGAGAACGGTTGTATAGGAAAGAAACAAAATAAAAACCGAAAAGGGGAAGAGAAGAAGGCAAAATTTCGGCAAGAAAAAGATGAGGAAAAGCGTCAAAAATTTCCTTCAATAGAAAGGAGAAAACTGAATTTGAGAATGGAATAATGGCTAAACTAAAAAACTAACCCAACCCCTTAATTCGCTCCCCAGACTTCCCACTATACATCTACTACTTAGCATTTTAGTTCAGCTCAAAATCCTACATGGCACAAATAGCAAAAATAACTCCCTTGCACGCACAGAGATTCGAACTCAAGACTACCAGCATACCAACACACAACTTAACCACTAGGCTAGTAGGCCCATTCTAATATAAGCTTATCAACAATAAAATAAAATCCTATTAACCAAACATTGGGCTTTAATCATAAAAATACCAAAATTTGCCCAAGTCATGGCTTGAACTTGGGATCTCACACACACATCTAGAACACTTAACCACTAAAGCAGATACTCATTTGTAAAAACCAAAATTTAAATTTTGGGGCATTACAAATCTACCCCCTAAAAGAAAATTTCTTCCTCGAAATTTACCTGATCAGAATAGATGAGGATACTGCTGAGGCATTGCATCCTCAGGCTCCCAGTGGCTTACTTAGTGCTATGATTACATCATAGAACCTTCACCAAAGGGATAGGCTTCCTCCTCAGAACCTTTACGTCACGATCCAAAATCTGAATCGACCCCTCCTCAAAGGTCAAGTCCACCTAACCTCAATCTCCTCAATAGGAACAATGTGAGTGGGATCAGAGCTGTAGCGCCTCAACATGGAAACATGAAACACGTCATGAATATGATCCAATTCTAGAAGTAGCTTAAGTGATAAGCAACCGGTCTCACTCGCTTCAGAATACAATAAGGTCCAATAATCTAGGGCTCAACTTGCCCTTACGACCAAACCTCAAAACCTTCTTCCATGGCAAGACCTTGAGAAATACGGAGTCCCCCACAGAATACTCAATCTCGCATCTCTTCAAGTCTGCATAAGACTTCTACCTGTCAAAAGCAGCTTTCAAATAATCCCGAATCAATCTAACCTTATCCTCTGTCTCGAAAACCAATTCAGGACCCATAACACGTTGCTCACCCAACTCAGTCCAACATAAGGGAGTGCGACAGTTACAACCATATAGTGCCTCGTAAGGTGCCATTTGGATACTGGACTAGTAACTTTTATTATAGGAAAACTCCGCTAACGGTAGATAATCCTCCCAACTACCTCAGAAATGAATAACACAGCTTCTCAACATGTCCTCCAGTATCTAAATCACCCTCTCAAATTGACCATCGATCTGAGGATAAACGCAGTACTAAAGTCCAACCTTGAACCCAGAACCTCATGTAGCTTCTTCAAAAACTGAGACATGAAGCAAGGATCCCTATCAGAAATGATTGAGACCGGTACCCCATGCAATCTCACTATCTCAAAAATATAAACCTTCACCAGCTTCTACAAAGAATAATTTGTCCTAACCGGCATGAAGTATGCAGACTTGGTCAATCAATCCACGATGACCCATACTGAATCCTTCTTAGTGGGTGTTAAGGGTAACCCACTAACGAAATCCATCGTTACTCATTTCTATTTCCATAACAGAATCTTAACCGGCTACAGCAAACCCGAAGGCAACTGATGCTCAGCCTTAACCTACTGCCATGTCAGACACCTAGCCACAAAATCAGCAACCTCTCACTTCAATCCTAGCTACCAATACAACTCTTGAAGATCTCAGTACATATTATTCCCACCGGGGTACATAGCGTAAGGGCTACTATACGGCTCTCTTAGTATAGATTGTCTCAAGTCAGAATCATTCGGTACACATATCCGGCCTCAGAAACCCAACACACCCTCAGAGTTCAACCCAAAGTCCATAGTACTACCACTCTCAATTTGTCAGAACTGAAAACCCAAAGACTTATCTTCCAGCTATTTACCTTGAATCTGCTCGATCCAAGTTGGTTTGACTTGCAGCTCAGCCAACAAACTCCTATCGTCGAACAAGCTAAGTCAAGCAAACATTGCTCTCAGATCTGTCATAGCCCTACTGTTCAATGCATCAGCCACCACATTAGCCTTGCCTAGATGGTACTCAATGGTACAGTCGTAATCCTTAAGCAGCTCAACCCATATACCCTGCCTAAGATTCAGCTCCTTCTAAGTAAAGAGGTACTTAAGGCTCTTGTGATTAGTGTAAATGACACACTTCTCACCATACAGATAGTGCCTTCAAATTTTAGAAGTAAAAAATACGGCGGCCAACTCCAAATCATGCATTGGATAGTTCGTCTCATGCGTCTTAAACTAACGTGAAGCATATGGTATCACCTTACCATCCTGCATCAACACACATCCCAAACCGACATGTGATGCATCACTGTATACTACAAACTCCTTTCCAGACTTAGGCTATATCAAAATAGGAGCTTGAGTTAAAATAGACTTGAGCTTCTCAATGCTCTCTTACTGTGCATCAGCCCAGAAAAATGGTACACCCTTACCTAGTAGCTTAGTTAAATGTGCTATAATCAGTGAGGAACCTTCCACAAATCGTCAGTAATAACCTGTCAGCCCCAAAAAACTACGGA
Organism: Gossypium hirsutum; assembly: GCF_007990345.1. Lineage (NCBI taxonomy): Eukaryota > Viridiplantae > Streptophyta > Magnoliopsida > Malvales > Malvaceae > Gossypium > Gossypium hirsutum. The sequence continues at coordinate 8,969,615 of NC_053433.1, forward strand.
TCTCAAACACATTCTTAGGCTGCTTCCAGTCCAATACAGCCTCAATCTTTTGAGGATAGACTCGAATCCCTTCAGCAGACACCACATGACCCAAAAATGTTACTTCACGTAACCAGAACTCGCACTTACTGAACTTAGCATAGAGCTGCTTTTCTCTCAAAATCTAAAGAACAATCCTAAGGTTCTCGTCATGCTCATCCTCAGTCCTCGAATAAACCAATATGTCATCAATGAACATCACCACAAACTGGTCTAGATAGGGCTGAAATACTAAGTTCATCAGATCCATGAAAGTCGTCAGTACATTAGTCAGTCCAAATGGCATTACTAAGAACTTGTAGTGACCATAACGAGTCCTAAATGTCATCTTATGCATATCAGCCTCCTTAATCCTCAACTGATGATACCCAAAAAGCAATTCTATCTTGGAGAACACAGACACCCCTCAAAACTGGTCAAATAGGTCATCGATTCTCAGGAGTGGGTACTTGTTCTTAATAGTCAACTTATTTAGTTGTCGGTTGTCAATACACATCCTTATGGATCCATACTTCTTCTTAAAAAGCAGTACTGGTTCTCCCCATGGAGACACACTAGGGTGGATGAACCCACGATCCAACAACTCCTGAATCTGAGCCTTAAGCTCTGTAAGCTCCTTCAATACCATTCGATAAGGAGCGATAAACACCAAAGCTGTTCCAGAAAGAAGCTCTATCCCAAACTCCACTTCACGATCCGGAGGTAAACCCGATAGCTCCTCAGAAAAGACGTTCGAAAAATCCTTTACCATTCTGATATCCTTAACTATAGAATCCCTAGAATTCGAGACACTTACATAGGCCAAGTACGCCTCACATCCCTTACAAACCAGTTTCTTAACCACCAGTGCAGAGATCACGTTAGCCAAATAATTCAAGTGTTCTCCTATCATCACCACCTATCCTCCCCAATTCTCAATATGACCCTCTTGGTTGCACAATCCAAACTGACGGTGCTTAACCAACCAATCCATTCCCAATAATAAATTGAACTCCCCAAACGGAAGCTCCATCAGATCAGCCACAAAGGTTGCCCCTTAAACCTCTAAAGGGACTTTTCTAAATAACTTGTTAACCCTTATAGACTACCCCAACGGACTCAATATAGTATTTTCACTCGTAGTGCTGTCAACCAATATCCCCAAGTTTTCAGACACAGTATGGGCTATATAGGAGTGAGTGGATCCTATATCTATCAATGCAATATAAGGTACATCATGAATAAAGAACGTACCCGTGATGACGTCTAAAGCATCTCCATCCTCTCGGCAACGTGCAGCATATACTAGAGGCGGCTGCCTCGCCTCAGTCTGTCCAGCACCTCTGGCCGGTGCTATCTGCCCACGGCCCATGCCATTACCACTCCTAGCCTGACCACGGCCTCTCGGTGGCTGTTGTACTACCCTCTGTAGATGTGCCATACCAGTACTCAGAGCTTGCATCTGATCTGCCCTCAGTGGACATTCCCTAATATAGTGCCCCAATGACCCACACCTCAAGCATGCCCCAGTCCTCTTCCAACGCTCACCCTGATGGCGTCTACCACAATCAACACATTGCTGCTATCCAATAGTAGCAACAGAGGGCCCAGATTTAACTGGCCCATCAGCTCTAGCCTTTTTCTTAGGCCTCCGTACAGAACTCGAGGGCTCTGAATCCCTCTTATTCTTGCCCCTCTCGCAATCTCTATTTTGGTGCTCAGCGCGCTTAACCTCTTTGGTTATCTTCGCCTTCTCAACTAGAACTGAAAACTCTCGCTCCATTTGCGGAGCTATCAGCACCCTCAAATTATCTTTGAATTCATCCTCAAAGTAGACACATCACTCATACGCAGTCGCCACCATACCCTGCGCTTAGTGGCTTGGTCACAGAAATTTAGCCTCATACTCCACCACAGATCAATCTTTCTAGGTAAGGTTTAGGAACTCCTTCCTGCGGGCATCTACATAGCTCGCCCCCACATATTCCCCCTAGAAGGCAGTCTATATTGATGAAGATGTATAGGCTTGTCCCAAGCTTGTGGCTTGAGTTATATTATGCTTATAGTTATTGTTATGTAAATGAAATGGTAAGTTATGTTTATTTTCTGTGAACTTACTAAGCATTAAGTGCTTACGTAGTTTTTTTCCAATGTTTTATAGATTAGCAGAAGCTTGATCGATTTGGAAGCTTGTCGGAGATCTATCACACTATCTAACATAAATATCGGTAGTTTTTGAATGTTTTGGACAAGGTTATAATGGCATGTAGATGTGGAATTATAATGATGTTTAGTTGAATGTTTAATGAATGATTTGGTATGTATAAGTTGATTAAGTTATCTTGGTTGATAGTATTTGATACCTTGTTGGATTCTGTCATTTTGTTTAACTTTTGATGCATGTTTGGAATGGCTCATGTAGTATATTTTGAATTGGTATGATAAAGGTCAATTTGTGGTATGTTTGGTAAGTTTTGAACTAGTAGTTGATGATTGGAATGTGGCAAAAGTATGCATGTTTAGGTAAGTTTTGATGATTGCTTTTGGGGTTCCCTGTATGGCATATTGGTAGTTGAATTAGGATCTTGAAATGGCATATACATATGTATTATTAGGTATGGTTTGATGCTTTGTAGTTGTGCACAAATTGTTCAAGTATTTATGCATGAAACGGTATAGGAACTGGCTTTTTTAGGAAAATTTATGTCTACACGGGCTGAGACACCGGCGTGTGTCTTAGTGGTGTGTGACACACGGATTGGCGACACAGTCGTGTGTCTCCTGAAGGTTCCTTTGCATACAATTCAGTAAGTTACATGGCCTAGCACATGGCTTGACATACGAGCGTGTGGGGCAATTTCGAGAGTTCCATGGCCTAGTACACAGGCATGTGACCCTACTCAGAGAGTTACACGGGTGAGGACATGGGTTGGGACATGGCTGTGTGTCCCTAGTTAGACGGTTACACAACTTTAGACACGGGTATGTGTCTCAACTGTGTGAGGCACACGGCTTAGCCACACGGCCTTGTGACCCCTGTATCCAAATTTTTGTAACTTTTTTTAGAATTTCCAAATGATTTCAATTTAGTCCCAAATTGTTTCTAAGGTATTTATTGGGCCTCGAGGGCCTGATTTAGGGATATTATGTGTATGTATGATTGGTTTATGATATATTTATAACATTGAATGATATAATGTTTAATGGTTTTTGGTTGATTGGAAACACTTCGTAACCTTAATTCGGCAACGGATATGGGTTAGGGGAGTTACATATTGTGAGGAATTTTACCTCACATTAAAAGAAAGAGAAGCAACAAGACCATATTATAATATGCGAACACATATCAAAGTCAGAGGGGTGAATGTTTTGGTAATAGAAAAAAGTATTTGTCAATTGTATGATGCTCCATATTATTACCATGATTATATGTTCAAAATAGATCTCCAACAATTCAAAAACGTAGACATGAAAGAGGTTTTGATATTTTTAACTGAAGGAAAAGAAGAATGAATGTACCAACCAAGAAAAAAGATATCAGCTACATTCAATCAAGCACTAATGGCTCCAAGGGAAAAAAAAATCTAGCTGAAGTTCATATGTTCAAAAAGTTGGCCCATAGCAAATATCTCCAATATCAGTCCGATACAGGCTATTTTGGTATATGCGATATTGCAAAAGAAACAGATATACATCGGTAGCTAGATTTATCAGAATATGATTGAGTGCGTATGAGATCAATCAAAAGGAACACTCTTACCACATCTACTAACACAATTATGCAAAAGGGCAAGGGTACCAATAGATTAACTAGATAAATAGATGAATACTTCAGAGAAATTATTAGGAGATGACCTATACAGACAATTTGTAATACTCCATAGATGGCAAAAGGAAGAGAGAAGAAAAAGAGGACTACAAAAGGGAGATGAATGAGGAAGTTCTCTCTTAAAAAAAACCTGACAAATGTATATTTAGGATTATACAAGTGATTGGTTAGGAGCATGTATATAGGTTGATTGTATTTACTATAAACTTGGCATGCTAGTGAATGCTTTTAAATTTTTTATTATTAGACTACTAAGTTCTATATATTACACTGTAAATAGGCATTGATTAATTGAATATACCAAATGATATAGAGAATACAGGGAAACGAGCATGCTAGTATGTATGACAAATAGTTGAATTTGTGGTTGTTTGATTGATTAAATTCGTGAATAATGAGATACCTAGGGATGACATAAGGCATTGTTTGGTATAAACCCAGAGCCAAAAAACTAACCCTGTTTATTCATCTTTAGTACCTATTTTGAGCCAGAAAATACTTCTTGATGAAACTTCACACAAAACCCGAGATAAAACATCAATTTGTATTTACCCCTTTTCTTTGGTCCTGAACTGCACGACTATAGATGTTTGGCCATACAAATTGAGGGTTAAGTAGATACATCACTTTGGATTTTGTAAAAATGGAGTGAAATAGGAAGGATCAATGTGATATAGTAATTCTAGGTTAGTCAATATGTGCAACAAAATAAAAATTCACAAAAGCTAGAAAAATGAGTAGAAAAAGTATTTGAAAAGTAAAAGTATTATGAGTGAGATGTTGTGAAAAAGAAAAAGGTGACAAAGTGACAAAAGAATAAAAAAATAATTCATTAATGCACAAAAACTCATAAGCTAGCTGTTGTTACTGTATTATGTTGTAACTTTCTATGTATAGAAATAAGAAAGGTGAGAAAAGGAAAAATAAGGCGGTGAGTGGGCAAGGGTTACTAAAGGGAAGAATAGGGAACAATACGATGTGCCAAACTACTTTCGTGCTTGAAACCATTTGATGCTTACAATTCTTGAATTTCATACATGTTCTAAGCCTTAGAACATTACAAGTTGAGAAGCCCTATGTGACCTACATAGACTTATTCATGAATTGACATCATATTAAGTAATTGCGTTAGCGACTGTTTGTACTTTGCTAGGATAATCAAATTAGTTGTACGATTTATTGATGGATTCATATATTTGAAAACCTTAATGTATGCATACTTTGTAATATACTGAACTTAGGTGTTTGATATTGAAAGTTGTAAGTCATTTATGTATCATGCTAGGATTATGTGTAATTATGAAAATGACTAGTTATGTACTCCAAAGCCTATCTTTGTGCTATACTTGCTCAAGATTCATCATTTACTTGTTGTTTTCTACTTTACCTTGATTGAGGATAAGCAATGACTTAAGTGTAGGGGAATTTGATCTGTCGTAATTCGATGTAGCAGATTAAACTAGTTTTTATACTTGAAGAGCTTGAATATAAGCACTTTTATTATGTTTTAGTTAAGTTTCTATATTTTAGTTTAAATTTGATAAAAGAGTATTTTGAGTCTTTTATGGACCTTAAGGGTCAAATGAGCCCTAAAGGTGAGCTAACGTCTTAGTAAGTGTGTAGGAAACCATTCAAAGATGTAAGAACTCAAAGCTGGTCACTATGTTACAACACAGGGAGTGTTGTGTCGCAATATAGGGAGCAGAATGTCATATTTGCTATACTCCCTAAACTGCCTTTAGTATCGGGAAACAGCTAGGGGATGTCACGACACACCATTGAAGTTACCCCTAAACCATGGATACTGCCTACGATGTCGCGACACAGGCACTAGGGTGTCGCGAAATTAGCCTTATACTAGAAACACTTATGAGATAGAGATGTTTTGGTCTGTACAATGAAAATTAAACACGAGAACATCAGCTGACCTAGGGTTGAGGACGACGGCAACCCTAACTTTATAAATAGGCTCTTAAAACACTTGTTGAGGGACAACTTTATATTCTAAGTTTTTCTTTAATTTAGTTTTAAGTTTTTCCTTTCTTTGAGGCTTTAGGTTTATTTCAATTCTTTTTTATTTGTGTTCTTTGGAGAACGTGAGTTGCAAATGTGATCAAACTACTTTGGATTTTGCACTTCAGTAAATACAATTCAGGATTCTCTTAAACCTTTCTATTTATTTGATATTTATGGATATATTTGTCATCAAGTTTATTGTGAAATCATGAGATTCGTGAGGAATTAATCCTCTTAAGGGGATTAGTGAGTGAAGGTGGGATTAATTGATTACTATGTAGGGTTTTCTTAACGGATCAACTATTTGGGAGAGGAAGAACATAAAACCTAGGCTTGACGACCTTAGGAGGTCATTTAGGTAGGAAATAACTCAATTAGTATGACCTATCCATGAACACCTTATCCCCAAACCGGTTTAGGCTGTGAGGTCGAGAGGTAAGTAGTTCTTACCGACTCATTAGTTTAGTGAAAGATCAAGAGATCCTATTAGGGAAACTATCCATGCCTAGAATTTATTAAGTTTATAAATTAGTTTTTCGAATTCATTTTTATTTATTTTTATTTCTTTATTTATAAAAACCAAAAACCCCTTATTTATGTTTATTCTTAATATAGTTTATTTAAAGTACTAATTAGATTTATTTTGTGTTTAGGTTAGAATTAATCTAGTAACTCGCCTCCCTTGGGTACAATCCTCGGAGTACTTACCCACTTCATTGTAACTATATTACAACTTGACCCGTATACTTGTGGACACTTCCTCGATTTCATATCTTTTAGTTGCAGTATTCATACTCTGGATGTTAGTACGTTCGGAGGCAGTTAGGAGACTGGATGAGTTTAAGACTATAGCAAAGACGAAGGAGTGTAGTGGATTCTTATAGAACAAGTTACCCCTGAAGATGAAAGATCTAGGATGCTTTACCAAACCCTGCAATATTGGAGAGTCTTATTGTGGTAAACCCTATGTGATTTAGAATCGAGCATTATACCAGCCCGATCTTGGGTCTAGTCGGAACAGTGGTTTCAGGACCACAAATCCGACGTATAAAGATTTATTTTTATTATATTTTTATGGTCTAAAATTTTATAAAATGATTTCATGAAAATCTCGTTCAAAAATTTTAACATTTGGGCACTCAATTTGGTCAAAATGACTAAATTGTAAAAAGTGAAAAAGTTGAGTTCTACATGCTAGAGGTGTCTAATTGCTATGAAATTTTAAACTATAGGTCCTTAAATGGTAATTAGACCATTTGTTAAGTTTTTGGACAAAAATGGACATGGTTAGGTATGTTTTTAAAGTTTTTCATTAATGGCATTTTGGTAATTTGGTAATTAAAATGAATTAAAAAGCAAATTAAAAGCCAAATTTTGTCCATCTTCTACCCCATGGATGAATTTCATAAAGAGAAACCATGGCTAGGGTTTTTCAAGCTTCCAAGCTCGACTGTAAGTCCGTTCTAGCTCCGTTTTTAATGATTTTTATGTTTTTGAAATCCTTGCAACAAGATCTATTTATTTCTACCACTAATTTAGACATAATCAAAGTCTAAAATTTTACCCATGATGGATATTTGTGTATTTTGATATTTAATGGTAGATTATACAAGTTTGATGTTTGATAAATGACTTTTGCTAAGTGATTTTTTATGAAAATGCCTAAAAAGTCTTATTTGTAAAACTTATAAAAATAAGTAGTAAAAGTATGATTTAATGAAAAATGTGGGTTGGTATAAGTACAATAAAGATTCAGCTAGGCTTGAGTAATAAAGAATTTGATGAAAATCATTTTACGAGCCCAATGACTAAAATGTAAAAATGTGAAACTTTAGGGGCAAGAGTGTAATTTTTGCCATAATGTGATTTTGGCTAATTTGAATAGTTTAATGAAAGTTGAATGTGATAATTAGATCAAGAAAAACGAGGTTCAGACCTAGAAAGGGGGGAAAACGAGTATTTGATGGTTAGGCCCTTTCTGCCATTTTTATGTCGAGGTAAGTTCGTATGTTTAATAAGCATTAAATTATGTATGTATAATTTCTTAATTGATATGATTGTGGTAAATTCTATATTATTGAAATAAAATGTGAATGTTATAGAGTTCGACACTACCGAAATGGCTGATAGAGGTTCGATACAGTGAAAGTTTCAGTTGAACCTTAGGAATAGATAAGATACAAATGTCATGACATTAGGGCTATTGAGATTACGTGTAAGACCATATCTGGGATATGGCATCGATATAAGACTTCGTATAAGACCACATCTGAGATATGACATCGATATGAGATTTCGTGTAAGACCGTAGCTGGGCTATTGGCATCGATACGAGATTACATGTAAGACCATATCTGGGATATCGCATTGGTATGGTACCGAGTGTACGAGACTCCCGAGTATCCTTTAGTATTCCAAGTGGTTCAACGGGTATGTTAAAGAAGAGAAAGAACATGTAAGTATTATGAACTTGTACATGTATGTACATAAGTTTATAAGCATTGATTACTTGATATCGTGAGTTCATGATTTTCATCGGAATGTTTTGTGAAAGCTTGTGATTTGGCTTATGCTTGTGATGTATCAAATTCATGAAAAATTTGGTTGAAGACCATGTGATTGGCTTTCAGTCCAAATTGAGTTATGATATAGTGTGTTTTATTCACTTAAATTGCAATCTATCGGATAGGAGAAAAAGGAAAGGTTGGCATAATTGTCTATTATCGTGGTTATGAAAGTACAGGAAGATAAAAGTTTAGGCAATTAAAAGATATTAAGATATATGCTTGGATAAATGAGTACACATAATTTAATGTGCATGTTTACTATGAGGTTTGAAATGACTTGTTAATTGATGTGATATGTTACAAAAGAGAGATTACGGCTACTGGGCTAATGCCAAGATATGTTAAATTATGATTATAAGTTAATAGAGTAAAAATCGTGATTGAATAAAATTATAACTATGAGATTTATAGCAATTGGTATTATTTTGTGTTTAAATTGTTGAACTTGATAAATGCCTAATAAGAGTTGCTTATTATTTTCATGTGGACTTACTAAGCTATATAGCTTACCCCCTTCCTTTCCCATGTTTAATAGTGCCGTGAAGCTAGCTCGAGTTGGAGATCGCCGGAGATCCTATCACATTATCAAGCTATCAAATTTGGGTATTGATGAATTCAAGTACTTTGAGTTTATGGCATGTATAGGGACTTGTTCTTTTGGTCATCTGTGTCATTATGACTTTAGCTAATGTATTGGCTTGTAAGGGCCAAAGGCTTGTTTCGATATTTGGCCATGTAAAGTGGCTTATTTGCCTAACATGGTTGTAAGCCTAAGTATATTCATATATATGTCAATGCCTCTGGAGATACGATCATGGTATGCATGGTAAATGTGAATTGTTTGGAAATGTGATTTATAGCATGAATTTGATTGACTGGTAATTGATAAACCATAAATTATACATGTTTTTACCCCATGTTTAATGCATTTTATGGATGATTTCACATTAGAGTTGGTGAATTCGATGCTCCTAATGCTTTAATTTCATTTTTTATACTTAAAACAGCACAGGAAAGCAAAAGGAACAAGAAACGGGCCAAAAATGGAGAAAATGGCCCAAAGTACGAAATCAACACGGCCTGGACCTCCTCACACGGGCAGACCACACGGCCGTGTCAATTTGGCAGGCTCGAACACGGCCTGAAGTAATCGAACACGGGCATGTGCCACGGGCGTGTAGTTGAGTCCAATTTAGAAAAGGCCAATTTTGAGGGTTTCTAGGCATTCCAAAGCCTATAAATACACCCTAGAGAAGGAAGAAAAGGGAGGCAGAGAATAGGGAGTAAGGAATTACCCCAAGGAAGCCAATTGATCCATCTCAGAAGCCGGATTCATCATCAAGACTGAAGATCTCTCCTCAATTTCCCTTCAAGAGTTTTGGGTTTTCTTTATATTTTGTATTCTTTATTCTTCTAAGATGTTTTCTTATTTAGTTATGAACTAAAACCCCTAAATACCTAAGGGGAATGAAACCTAAGACGAATCTTGTTATTATATTCTGAATCGTATGATAAATATTTAACTTGTTCTTAATTATGTGTTCTTAATTCTTGTTTTGATATCCCAGGATATTGATTCAAGACATGCTCTTATTCAGAGGAGGAATAGACCCTGTCTAAGAGTACATTTGTCATAATTAAGTGGAGTTGATTGCGCGCCTAGACATAGGGTGACAAGATTTTCCCGGATTAGGGTGAAATTTAATAAGGGGATCAATAGATCGAGTTAATCCAACCCTAGAGTGATAATTAGAGAAAAGTCTCGGTTATTCAATCTAGGATTAGACGTTATTAGTCTTGAATAGGGATAATAACATAACTTAGGAATCTCTACAGAACAAGTTGAATGAATAAATCGTCCAATTCGGAGCTAGAATAACAAGTAAAGTCTAGGTGGATTTTTCATTAGGTATTGTCTTAAGTCAATCGATTTTCCCAAAAGCAATTCCCCAATTCTATTCTTTGTGCGTTCTTAGTTTAGATAATTAGTTAATTAAAACAAAACCTCTTTATTCTTAGGCTAGATAATAAAAAGACACTCATTACTAGTACTTTTAGTTCCTTTGGGTTCGATAATCCGGTCTTACTAAAAATATACTACTGTTCGATAGGTACACTTGCCTACATCGCGATAATAGTTAGGCCAAGAATGAGTAATTATAAATATTTATAACCTTTCATGAAATCACGCGATCAAGTTTTTGGCGCCGTTGCCAGGGAACTAAAATATTAGGAACGCTCAATTTTTATTACTTTAGCCATTTATTTTTCTTGCAATTTAATTTAATTTTATTATTATTATTATTATTTATTAACCTAATCTTTCTTTCTCTTGGTAGGTTTTTATAGTTTATGACCATTCACTGGAAAGGTAAGTCGAGCTTAGACTATAAATAAGCGCTTTTCGGGAGGCAACCTGAGCACTAACAATATTAATTTCTTTAAATTTTTGGTATTTAACTCCTAACTTATTAATAGAAATCTTGAATACAGGTGTTTCCACAGAGACACGGCCAATAACACGGGCGTGCTTAAGGTCGTGTGAAAATAGGGCAAAAGATTTCCCCAACACGAGTTATGATTAAACACCACGGCCATGCGATATGGCCATTGTCGAGCCTGCCAAAATAACACAGGTATGCAGCACGCTCGTGTGGAAGAACCGTGGGCAAACCTGCCAAAACAACACGGGCGTTCGACACGCCCGTGTGAACCACCTGTGGTTGAACCTGTTAAATTAACACGAGCGTGGGGCTTGCACACACGGGCGTGGGAGAAGTGAACGAAGCTAGACACGACTATTAGACACGGTCGTGTGAACCCACACGCCCGAGGAACACGGGCATGTACTAAATGCCAGACGCGCCCAATTTTGAAATTCGCAAATCACACGGGTTGAAATTGGGGAGCACGGGCGTGTGCCCTAGCCGTATGGCCCAAAATCTATAAATACCCTGCACTATTCACTTTCTTCCCCATTCAAAAACCCAAACCCTAGCCGCTTGAACTCCACATGGCCTCCCTGCCACGCCCGTGGGCCGTATCCAACTTCGTTTTTAACGCTCAATCCCTCTCCCTTAGCGTTTGTTTACTCCTTTCTTTTCTATTTTACTTATTACTAATGGTTATTGTTAGCATAATCTTCATTGCTTTCGAACTATTTGTCATTTTGCTCATTATTTTATCATTTAAGTTTGCATTCTTAGGTTAGTTATTATACATTGCGTGTTAAATCAAGTTATTAGGGAAACCTCATACCCATGACTTTACCATGCTCATTCTCATGATATTTCCATGTCAATGCCTATCATTCAATTTACATTTACCATGCTCATTCTCATGATATTTCCATGTCAATGCCTATCATTCAATTTACATTTTTCAATTATGTTGTTAGAAAAGCCTCACTCTTTTGTCCTACACATGCCACTACTACACTCATTTTCATACAATGATAAGGTCAAGAAATTATTAGATTAGTTATGCTTGGTTGTGGCTGAAATTCTACTTTTTATTTGATAATTGTATTCCTTTTACTTTGACCACTCATCAAGATGACTTGATGGTTCTAAATGCAGGTACCATGTCATCTTCACGTGGTAAAAAGGCCGCTATACCTGCCTCGAAAAAGATGAAGGGAGCGTCATCTTCCGCGGGTTTAACCACGAAAATTCGTCACCCCTTCCTGCAGTTCCCCTGAGGGCCCCAAGAAGAGCTTTTCCAAATACTTCGGGCTTGACCTTTAATTGCGGGCCGCTGCATCGACTGGGCTGCCGTAGAACAAGTTCAGATGGCTGATGCGATTCGGGCCCTCTTGACCACCAACCCTTGGGAGCTGTTCTTTGGGATCATTGAACCAACATACCTCAAGCTCACAATGGAACTATGTTCAATGTTCCATCTCCAGACCGTAATGACGAACTACGATGATCCCGACACGGTGCAGTTTCACCTAAGTGAGTTAGTCAGCCAGCTAAGCATCCTAGAGTTCGGTAAGGCACTAGCCTTATATACAGAGGAGTTCAAGGAGGAGAATGAACTACATGCTCTTAGTCGCCGCACCCATTTCTCTCCCTCGAAGTGTTGGCACACTTTGGCCCCTAGCATGGCCTCCTACAATCCTAGCTGCTCCAAGGCATCTGTTCTCCCACCATCCCTGAGGTACTTACACGCTACTTTAGCTCACATGATTACAGGGAGGCGAGAAAGCACTAGCGTCGTCAACACCCACGACGTCTACTTCTTATGGTACATGTCGCAAGGGCATGTCATCGCCCTTGCGATTCAGCACCAGATGGAGCGGCATCGGAGGGGGTCATCTCCATTGGCCCCTACGTGACTCGACTGGCGCGACACTTCAGGCTCCTCAACACCGCGGCCCAAGAATCATCCCTCACCCTCATCGGCCAGACGTCTCCACAAGACATCTCGAGCATGCTTAGCATGAGGATGATCTAGAGGCACCGAGGAACCTACCATCCCCAGTATCGTCTCGCCCAATCTATCGAGGAGGAGGCCTATGAGGACATTCCTGATGACGTCCCCCACAGCACGAGGACCCACCGAGTCAGCGACCACCACCCTATCGTCCAGTTCATGCGGCGGCTTCATATGCTGACATCTCTAAGCGTCTCACTCGATTCGAGCAACAGTGTTATCAACGATTTGACAACATTGATGCTACTCTACAACAGATTTGTCAGCACCTCCACATCTCATCGCCAGTCCCACCTCGCGAACCATCAAGTGATGAAGATGTTTAAAAATATTTATTTATTATTTTATGTTTTTAATTTTTATTAAAACTACTTTTTATTTTTTTATTTTTTAGCGGATTTTTAGAATTTTATTTTTATTTTTAATTATCAATTTCAATTTTTCTTTATGAGTAATTATTCTTCCTAATATCCCCTAAAAAGTTCCTGATTTTATCACAGTTATATAGAGCTCTTAAGCTCATCATCGCATAGGAACTAAAACTCCACCGGAAAAGGTTCTCCACGATTGTCATGTCCTGCTCGCCCACGACCATAGCTACTACTAGAGATAATATCCTTTTGGCGCAGGACTTATGGACTAATGAACCTCTACAATCGCCGGAGTATCCTACTCCACTCTCGAACCGATCACTCTCCAAAACTCTAGTTCGAGGAATTCATCATACAGGTAGTTTCACTTCTCCCCCATCTTATTTTTATGTTATAATATCTATCTTTGTACATTGAGGGTAATGTACATCTTAAGTGTGGGGGGTATTTATTTATTATCAGAAAAATCCCTGAATGACTGCCTTATTCTTTTAAAAAGCTCTCATATCATATTTAGGATAAATTTTGATTGATTTATGATTTTGATTGATATATCTTGAATTAAAACATAGGAAATTTATGCATTGATTGTTTAAACTTTAAGACATTAGAGAATCAAGCATGATGAGTTGATTTTTAAGAATTCAAAATCTTAGGCTGCTTCCCCAAAGTTTAGGTATTACTATGAATTGGAATTCACAAGTTTTTAACATCAAAAAGCTATAATTTTTGTGAGATTTTGGAGCCTTTTGAGCATCTATTAATTCTTTCATGCTCACTTTTATTATTACTTTGAGTGTGTCAGTATCGAACTATTATTCTAGAACTTGCTTGATTATGCATGTCGAGACCACACCATTTGATTTGATATATCAAAATGATTAAGGCACTTAGGATTAACCCACTCATGCCATGAAAAGCCTACCTCCACGATTAACCCCTAGTAAACCCCCTTGAGCCTAACAAGCCATTCCTTGTATTAACCTCAATATTAACCCTTAACCCATTATTGTTGAATCTCTAAATTAATCCCTATTTTTGTCTAGATTTGAATTGAATGGATTGCTTAGCTATGTTCTGTTCTTAATAGTTAGTCTTTATTATTTAACTTGTTCTTAAAAAAAACTATGTATACATATCTGTAATTTCATATTCTAAGAAGAAGCTCTGTTGTATGTAAGTAATGATTAACTCTTTTTCTAGTTAGGTAATTTTTCAATTCAATCTCGATTCTAACCCTTTCTTTTAGCTTGTGACCACACCCCCTAACCAAGCCTCATTACAACCTTCCAAAGACCTTTTAATTGATGTATCATCTTAAATTATAGTGGTGGAGATTTGATTTTCATGCAAGCCTATGGTAATGACTTTTCATTATTGACTATTGAGTGCTTCATTTATTGTCCTTAAACACCTCGAGTGATTTGAGTGAATCTTTAGTGAGGATGTGAAACTTTGTGATATTCTGAATCAAAGTTAATTACTTAAATGAGGGGAGACACCTATGTTTGCATGATTAAAATGCTCAACTTGGAATGTTTGAAACTTTTATGTTCTTTTAGTTGAATTCTCAATGTATGATTACCTATGGATTATTCCGAGAAACTATAGATAGAAATTATAAGTTGAGAAGAATTTATTTTGATTATGAGTTGAGAATTTTGCTTGAGGACAAGCAAATGCTTAACTGTGGGGGTATTTGATAAACCATAAATTATACATGTTTTTACCCCATGTTTAATGCATTTTATGGATGAATTCTCATTAGAATTGGTGAATTCGATGCTCCTAATGCTTTAATTTCATGTTTTATACTTAGGAGAGTAAAGAAGAGTGTAAGGAACGAGAAACGGAACAAAAACAGAGAAAATGGGCCAAAGTATAAAATCAACATGGCCTGAAGCCTGAACCTCCTCACACGAGCAGACCACACAACTGTGTCAATTTGGCAGGCTTGAACATGGCCTGAAGTAATCGAACATGGGCGTGTGCTACGGGCGTGCCCCTGTCGAGCCTAAGTTGAATCCAATTCGGAAAAGGCCAATTTTGAGGGTTTCTAGGCATTCCAAAGCCTATAAATACACCCTAGATAAGGAAGAAAAGGAAGGCAGAGAATAGGGAGTAAGGAATTACTCCAAGGAAGCCAATTGATCCATCTTAGAAGCCTGATTCATCATCAAGGCTGAAGATCTCTCCTCAATTTCCCTTCAGGAGTTTTGGGTTTTCTTTATGTTTTGTATTCTTTATTCTTCTGAGATGTTTTCTTATTTAGTTATGAACTAAAACCCCTAAATACCTAAGGGGAATGAAACCTAAGACGAATCTTGTTATTATTTTCTGAATCGTATGATAAATATTTAACTTGTTTTAATTATGTGTTCTTAATTCTTTTTTTGATATCCCAGGATACTGATTCAAGACATGCTCTTATTCAGAGGAGGAATAGACCCTGTCTAAGAGTACATTTGTCATAATTAAGCGGAGTTAATTGCGCGCCTAGACATAGGGTGACAAGATTTTGCCGGATTAGGGTGAAATTTAATAAGGGGATCCATATATCGAGTTAATCCAACCCTAGAGTGATAATTAGAGAAAAGTCTCGGTTATTCAATCTAGGGATTAGACGTTATTAGTCTTGAATAGGGATAATAACATAACTTAGGAATCTCTACGGAACAAGTTGAATGAATAAATCGTCCAATTCGGAGCCAGAATAACAAGTAAAGTCTAGGTGGATTTTTCATTAGGTATTGTCTTAAGTCAATCGATTTTCCCAAAAGCAATTCCCCAATTCTATTTTTTGTGCGTTCTTAGTTTAGATAATTAGTTAATTAAAACAAAACCTCTTTATTCTTAGGCTAGATAATAAAAAGACACTCATTACTAGTACTTTTAGTTCCTTTGGGTTCGATAATTCGGTCTTACTAAAACTATACTACTATTCGATAGGTACACTTGCCTACATCGCGATAATAGTTAGGCCAAGAACGAGTAATTATAAATATTTAAAACCTATCACGAAATCACGCGATTAGTAATGTGGTCTATTGATGAGATGATAAATTTGTGCGTATAGTAAGGTAACTAAAAGCAGTTAAATGAAGACTAATGAAAGTGAAATTGACATAAATGATTTACGGCATGAAAAATGTTGCGTGTATGATAGATATTGATTGATAAATTGTAATTTATACATATTTTTATCACATGCTTAGCACATTTATGGATGATTTCTCCTTAGATTTGGTAAATTCGATGCTCCTAATCCTTTAATTTCATGTTTTATACTTAGGTGAGCATAAAAAAGTAAAAGAGCGAGAAACGGGCAAAAAACAGAGAAAATGGGCCAACGTGGGAAATCAACACGGCTTGGACTTCCCTACACAGGTATAGCACAAGCCCATGTACTGTTAGCAGACTCTTACACGGCCTGGACTTCCTTACACGGGTAGACCACACGGCCGTGTCTATTCAACAGACTCTAACACGGTTTGAAGCACTTGCACACGGGCATGTCACACGGGCGTGTCCCTGTCGAACCAAAGTCTAGTCCTATTCAAGTCAAGTGAATAAATCGTCTGATTCAGAGTCAAATAACAAGTGAAGTCTAGGTGTATTTTCCCTTAGGTCTTGTCCAAATCAATCAGTTTTTCCTAAAAGTATTTCCCCAATTTACTTTCTGTACATTCTTAGTTTAGTTAATTAGTTTAGTTAAAACAAATCCCCTTAATTTTAGGCTAGATAACAAAAAGAAAGTTAATATTGGTACTTTTATTTCCTGTGGGTTTGACATCTTGGTCTTGCTATAAACTATACTACTGTTCGATAAGTGTGCTTGCCTTCATCGTGATAATAGTTAATTTTCAAGTACGGTCAATTATAAATTTAAAACTTATCACAATTTGGTGATCATCAAGTTTTTGGTGTCGTTGCCGGGGAACTAAGATATTAGGAACACTTAATTTTTATTACTTTAGCCATTTATTTTATTGCAATTTAAATTTTATTTTGATTTTTGTTACTATATTTTCTTTTTCCTTCTGGCAGGTTTTTATAGTTTATGACTAGGAGAAACTCATCGGGACCATTATTTTTTTATAGTAGGATCGATCGCACAGCTCACAGAAGCAGAAGAGAAATAAGGCGAAGCCTAAGATACACAGAGGAAGAGCAAGAGGACGATATTCACACCACAACCGAGGAGATGGCTAAAAATCAGGAAAATCCGCTACCTCCTACGATTGCTGCTGATCCAGTAAATCAGAATCCTGCTCCTCATACTATGTATGATTATGCTAAACCTACTTTAACAGGATTCGAATCGAGTATAGGTAGACCTACTATTGTTGCAAATAATTTTGAACTGAAACCTAACACAATTCAAATGATACAACAGTTTGTTTATTTTGATGGTTTACGGGACGAGGATCTAAACACTCATTTGACAAATTTTCTGGAGTTTTACGACACTTTTAAGATCAATGGCGTGTCTGACGATGCCATTCACCTTCGGTTGTTTCCCTTTTCTTTGAGGAACAAAGCTAAATAATGGTTGAACTCGTTACCACGAGGGTCAATCACTACTTGGTAACAAATGACCAAAAAATTCTTACTTAAATATTTTTTGTCGGCTAAAATGGCTAAGTTGAGGAATGATATCTCTTCTTTCGTGCAGATGGATCTAGAAACACTCTATGATGCATGGGAGAGTTACAAGGTCTATTGAGAAGGTGCCCTCACCATGGGTTACCTCTATGGCTACAGGTTCAGACGTTTTACAACAGTGTGAACCCCTCAACAAGGTAACTTATGGACGCAGTCGCAGATGGAACTCTGAATAACAAAACACCTAAAAAGGCTTACGAATTTATTGAATAGATGTCACTGAATAACTATTAGTGGCAAGTCATGAGAACAAAGCCAACAAAAGCAGCTGGCGTTTTCAACCTCGACGCGGTTACTATGCTATCTAACTAGGTAAAACTTTTAAATAAAAAGATTGACGGTTTGTGTGGTTCTACTCAGGCACATCACATGATGAGGTGCGATTCAAATGGAGGAGGAGTACACACAGAATATCAACCCTTCAACCCCAACACCAAGGAGGAACAAGTTCAATACATGGGTAACAATAATTCTAGACCTCAAAATAACCCATACAGTAATACTTATAATGCAGGTTGGAGGAACAATCTCAATTTCTTGTGAGGTGGTCAAGGAAATCAAAGGCTACAACATCCTCAAGGTTTTCAACAACCATCTTACCAACAGGAAAAGAAGCCAAACCTTGAGGAGATGCTAGCGAAGTTTATCTCGGTGTCACAAACTCATTTTTAGAATACCGAAACAGCACTTAAGAATCAACAAACGTCAATCCAAGGGCTTGAAACTCAGATAGGACAACTCACTAATTTAATTTCTAAACGACCACAAGGTAACCTATCGAGTAACACTGAATCTAAACCAAGGGAACAGCTCAATGTGATTACCATTCAAGATAAGGCAGGGTTAGTTGAACCTGAACCAGAACCGAGGCAAGGAATTATGGTAAGTAAAGTTGAAGGTGAGGTAGACCACAGTGAGCGGAAACCAGTAAGTAGAGAGTACAAACCTCATGTTCCATACCCCAGTGTGACAAGGAAAGACCACATGAACGAACAATTCGGTAAATTCCTTAAATTATTAAAGAAATTACACATTAACTTACTGTTTATTGAAGCTCTTTCGCAGATGCCAAACGCAGTTAAATTCTTAAACGAGCTTTTAGCAAATAAGTGAAAGTTAGATGAGGCGTCGCATGTAGATTTGAACGCAATTTGCTCAGTTATTTTATAGAATAAGCTACCCAACAAATTGAAAGATCCAGGGAGTTTTACGATTCCTTGTTTAATTGGTAGTTTAAATGTTAACAATGCTTTGGCTGATTTAGGGGCTAGCATTAATGTCATGCCCTATAAAATGTTAAAACAACTAGGTCTTGGGAAACCCAAACGAACTAGGATGACCATTCAATTGGAAGATAAAACATTCCTAGGGGTATTATTGAATATGTACTTGTTAAAATTGATAAATTTATCTTCCCAATTGATTTTGTTGTTCTAGACATAGAAGAGGATAGTGGCGTGCCTTTAATTTTAGGAAGGCCTTTTTTAGCAACTGCTAGAACTATTACCGATGTTGGTACAAGTGAACTCACACTTGGTATGGGTGTTGAAACAATCACTCTTCAAGCTCGTAATTCGAGTAACAAATCAAATATTGAGGGAGGTTGTATAAATCTTGTTACTAATACTGATCATGTGGTGCAACCTTCTTTGTAGGAAACACGTTCGACGAGCATAAATGAGCCTTATTCAAGTAACAACAAAGGATCCATCTATGAAGAACGAAGGCTACAGATCAAAGAACTAGATGAATGGCGAACACCTGTCAAGGAAAAACCAATTGCACACAAAAAATCGAAGCGACGCCACAATGAACATAGGGATGAAACGAAGCAAATTAAAGTTGGGGACAAAGTATTGTTAGATGAAAATGGCCCCCAAATCGCTACTCTAGAGCACAATACGGACAAAGTGACTCCCTTCACGGTAATGAACATCTTCCCACATGGTACAGTCAAGGTAACACATACTGTATTTGGAAATTTTAAGGTAAATAATACTCGACTCAGACATTATTTTGATAAAATTGATAGTAGGAAGGAGGAGTGTAAACTCCTCGCACCACCATGACCACGAAACAAGAGGGGTAAGTTGAGCTTAGACTCTAAATAAGCGCTTCTCGAGAGGCAACCCGAGCACTAATAGTGTTGATTTCTTTAAATTTTAGTTTTTAACATCTAAATCACTAACTGAGTCCTTGAACTCAGATTTTTCCACATCCACATGGCCAGGCACACGGGCGTGCCTTAGGCCATGCGATACAGCCGTATGAAAATAGAGCACAATTTTTCCCCCAACACAGGATTCGATACATTGCCACAGCCGTGCGACATGGCCGTGGACAATTCTATCAAATTAACATGGGCATATGACACTCTCGCGCCCACCAGCCGTGGTCAATACTGTCAAAATAACACGGGCGTGTGCATATATACATGAACGTGGGAGAAGCGAAAAAAGCAAGACATGGCCGTATGACACGACCGTGTGCACCAACATGCCCAAAGAACACGGGCGTGGGCCAAATTTCAGATGTGCCCAAATTTGAAAATCACGAAATACACGGGCTGAAATAAGGCACGCCCGTGTGCCCCAATATCTATATGAACCCCCCACTATTCATCATCCCTTTTCTCAAAACCCTAACCCTAGCAGCCGAAAACTCTTCCCTCCCCCTACCGGCCACCCCTAAACTCTCCATTCCTCTTCTATTTTCTCCCCTCTCTTTCCCTTTTCTCCTCTTCTCACCCTTGCAAGAATCACACGGCCTCAACACCCACGCCGGTGGCCGACCCCAACCACACCCCACAATCACACCGTCGCTCCTCTAGCCATCGATTGTCCACTAACGATTTCCTCATCTCTTTTACTTTCTTTTGATGCTTACTATCATGATAATCTTAATTTTTACCCTATTATGTACATTTTGCTACTAATTGCTTATCATATCATCCTCATTCTTAGGATTATTTCACGTTTTTTATACCATTTTCTTACCATTATTAGCTAATTTAATCTTTTTCGTGTTGAATCTAGTCATGCTATCACTATGCCATTTGCCATAACATCTCTGCCATCAAGTTTGATTGGTTTTGGTTGAGTCTTGTTAGTGTTAGTAATTTTTGGTTGAATTTGTTAGTTTAATTCATGGTTAATTTCTTATTAAATTTGCTAGTATATGTTATCTTTTCTATTCATTAGGATATAATAGTAGTTCTTCTTGCAGGTATATCATGTCAAATCCACGAGACAAGAAGACTGCTGTCCCTGCCTCGAAGAAGCGTAAAGGAGCAGCATCCTCCTCGGGTCCTACCACCAAAATTCGGCACCCTTTCCTACAGTTTCGCCTAGGACCTCAAGAAGAACTCTTTCAGATACTACGGGCTCGACCCCTAGGTGTGGGCCGTTACATTGATTGGGCCGCACTCGAGCAAATCCAACGAGCTAACGCTGTCCGGGCCTTCTTGACTACTAACCCGTGGGGGCTCTTCTTCGAGATCATCGAGCTGACGTACCTCGAGCTCACACTCAAACTCTGCTCGACCTTCCACCTTCAAGTTGCTATGATAGAGTTCGATGATCCTGGAATGGTCCAGTTCCGTCTCGGCGGTTTAGTTCGCCAGCTGAGTGTGCCTGAGTTTGAAGTCGCACTGGGACTATATACAGAGGAGTTCATGGATGACGACTACTTCGACAGCCTTTATCGCCACATCCACTACTCTCCTTTAAATTGCTGGAAGGTCCTAGTCCCTACTTCGGCCACTTATGACCCCAGCCGCTCTAAGGCATCGGCTCTCCCCCCATCCCTGAGATATTTACACTCCATCCTAGCCCACACCCTGACAGGGCGGAGAGAGAGCACTGGCGTCGTTAACACCCACGACGCCTACTTTTTATGGAGCATGGCGCATGGGCATGTATTCGACCTCTCCTATTTCATTTCCCTCACCATTCGCCATCAGACGGAGCGGCATAGAAAGGAAGTCATTTCCATAGGCCCTTATGTGACTCACCTGGCATGGTACTTTGGTCTCCTCAACACGGTGGCGCATGCATCCTCCCTTACTCTC
Organism: Gossypium hirsutum; assembly: GCF_007990345.1. Taxonomy (NCBI): domain Eukaryota; kingdom Viridiplantae; phylum Streptophyta; class Magnoliopsida; order Malvales; family Malvaceae; genus Gossypium; species Gossypium hirsutum. Next base: position 8,991,587 of record NC_053433.1, read on the forward strand.
ATCGGTCAGATGTCCCCACAAGGCATCACGAGTATGCTGCATATGAGGATGATCGAGTGACGACGTGGATTTGATCCTCCCAATACTGCCTCCTCCAGTCAGCAGAGTAGTAGGACCCAGAGGATATTACAGATGATGTCCTTCCACCTCACGAGGATCCAGCCTCTCAGCCACCACCTATTCATCATCCAGGTCATGCGGCGGCTTCACTCTCTGACATCCCTGAGCGCCTCACTCGATTCGAGCAGTAATGTTTTCAGTGCTTTGATCAAATTGATGCAACTCTACATCAAATTTGTCAACACCTTCACATCTCATCACCGCCCCCACCTCGAGAACCATCTAGCTATGAAGATTTTTATTTATTATTTTTATGTTTTTACTTTTATCTTTTTAAAACTACTTTTTATTTTATTGTTCTTTAATTTTATTTTTACTACATCCTTAGGTTTTATAATTTATATTAAACAATTTATATTTTCAGCCATTTCTTTATGAGTAATCATGATACTTTATATTTCCTAAAGAGTTATTGATTTTATCGCAATTATAAAGAGCTCCAAAGCTCACTATTACTTAGGAATTTGCAACTCTACTGGAAAAGGTCCTCCACGACTGCCATGTCTTGCTCGACCACGACCATAGCTACCACTAGTTATAATATTCTTTTGGCATAGCACTTGTGGAACCCAACATCTACCACCACCAAAATATCCTCCTCCAATCTCATCTTGGTCTTGGCTGATTACTTTCCATAACTCCAATTCAAGGAATCCATTTGACATTCAGGAAGTTTCACTTCTTTCCCTATCTTATGATCTTATATCTACATTTTTTCAGTAAATCTAACTTTGTACATTAAGGACAATGTACATCTTAAGTGTGGGGGGTATTTATATCATTACCAGAAAAATCCCTAAATTTTGTCTTGTTCTCAAATAATCATCTCATATCATTATTAGAATGAATTTTGATTAACTTATGATTTTTATTGATATGTCTTGAATTAAAACATAGGCATTTATGCATTGATTGTTTAAACTTTAAGGAATTAGAGAATCAAGCATGATAAGTTGATTTTTGAGAATTAAAATTTTTAGGTTGTTCCGCCAAGTTTAGGTATTATCTTGAGTTGAAATTCACAGGTTTAACATCAAAAAGCCATAATTTTTGTGAGATCTTGAGCCTTTTTTAGCATATATTATTTCTTTCATGCTCACTTTTATTGTTATGAGTGCGTCAATATTGAATTGTTATTCTAGAACTTACTTGATTATGCATGTCAAGACCATACCTTTGATTTGATATGTCAAGATGATAAAGACACTTAGATTTAACCCACTTACTCCATAAAAGCCTAAATTCATAATTAACCCTTAGTGAACCCCCTTGAGCCCAATAACCCATTCATTGATCAACCCTCAATATTAACCCATAACCCATTTTTGTTGAAATCCCCTAAATTAATTTGATCCCTATTTTTGTCGAGATTTGATTTAAATAAATTGTTTAGCTATGTTTTATTTTTCATAGCTAGTCTATGTTATTTGATTTGTTCCTTAAAAAAACATACATTTATATTAGTAGTAATTCTTTGTTTTTGAGCTTAAGTATTTAATTCCATATCTCATGAAGAAAAGCTCAATTCTAGGATCTTCTGATCAGGAATGTAATTTGTCAATTTTAGTATTTTTCTAGTTAGGTAATTTTTCAATTCAATCTCGATTCTAACCTTTTCTTTCAGCTTGTGACCATACCCCCTAACCAAAGTCACGTTACAACCCTCTAAAGACCTTTTGATTGATGTTTAATCTCAATATATAGTGGTGGAGATTTGATTTTCACATAAGCCTATGGTAATAATTTTTCATATTGACTATTGAGTGCTTAACTTGTTGTCCTTAAACACCTCGAGTGATTTGAGTGAAGCCTTAGTGAGGATGTTAAACTCTGTCATGTTTTGAATCAAAGGTACTTACTTAGATGAGGGGAGACACCTATGTTCTCATGATAAAATGCTCAACTTGGAATGTTTGAAACTTTGATGTTCTTCTAGCTGAATTCTCAATGTATGATTACTTATGGATTATTTTGAGATATTATTGATCGAAATTATAAGTTGAGAAAATTGAATTCTTAATTGTGAGTTGAGGATTTTGCTTGAGGACAAGCAAACGCTTAAGTGTGGGGGTATTTGATAAATCATAATTTATACATATTTTTATCCCATACTTAGCACATTTATGGATGATTTCTCCTTAGATTTGGTAAATTTGATGCTCCTAATCCTTTAATTTCATGTTTTATACTTAAGTGAGCATAAAAAAGTAAAAAGGGTGAGAAACGGGCCAAAAACGGAGAAAATAAACAACGTGGGAAATCAACACGGCCTGGACTTCCCTACACGGGTATACCCGTGTAGTGTTAGCAGACTCTAACACGACCTGGACTTCCTTACACAGGTAGACCAAACGGCCGTGTCTATTCAACAGACTCTAATATGGTTTAAAGCACTTGCACACGGGCGTGTCCCTGTCGAGCCAAGTCTAGTCCTATTCGAAAAAGGCCACTCTTGAGGGTTTTGAAGCATTCTAAAGCCTATATAAACACCCTGGGAGGTACCTGAAAAAGACACACGGAGTAGGAGGCAAGGAATTACTCGAAGAAAGCCGATTGATCCATCTCAGAAGCTGGATTATCCTTCAAGACTGAAGATCTCCCTTCAATTTCCTTCAGGAGTTTTTAGGTTTTCTTTATGTTTTGTTATCATTATTCTTTTTAGATGTTTTCTTTTACACTTATGAACTAAATCCCCTAAACACTTAAGGGGAATGAAACCTAAGATGGATCTTGTTATTATTTTTATGAATTATATGATAAATATTTGACTTTTTCTTAATTATGAGTTCTTAATTCTTGCTTTCATATTCCAGGATATTGATTCAAGTATTGATGTGCTTATTCAAAGGAGCAAAAGTCCCTGTCTAAGAGTAGATCTAGCATAATTAAGCAGAGTTGATTGCACCCCTAGACACAGAGCGACATAATTTTGCCAGATTAGGGTGAAACCTAATAAAGGAATCTATAGATCGAGTTAATGCAACACTAGGGGTTTTAATTAGAAAGAAATTTCAATTAATCAACCTAGGGTTAAACGTTGTTAGTCTCGAGAGAGATAATAATATAACTTAGGGATTTCTACGGATCAAGTCAAGTGAATAAATCGTCTGATTTAGAGTCAAATAACAAGTACAGTCTAGGTGAATTTTCCCTTGGGTATTGTCCAAATCAATCAGTTTTTCCTAAAAGTATTTCCCCAATTTACTTTCTGTGCATTCTTAGTTTAGTTAATTAGTTTAGTTAAAACAAATCCCCTTAATTTTAGGCTAGATAATAAAAAGAAAGTTAATACTGGTACTTTTAGTTCCTGTGGGTTCGACATCTTGGTCTTGCTATAAACTATACTATTGTTCAATAGGTGCGCTTGCCTTCATCGTGATAATAGTTAGTTTTCAAGTACGGTCAATTATAAATTTAAAACTTATCACGATTTGACGATCATCATTGATATGGTATTGATATGTGATGGTCATAATAAAAATGGTTCATGGTTCATTTTGTATATAGCCTTGGAAGTTGGCTAATGTTGGTTATGAGTATAATTGTATTAACGTCATTTGTGAATGTTGAAACTTGCATAATTTGATGTGGAAAGGTTGATATTTTAAGCATGTTTGAAAATGGTATGAGAATGACATGTTATTGTCTTGGTTGTGATTATTTGGTTGCTCTTCATGCTTGAGTTTGTGCCATGTGATGTTAAGTAGATATGTGCAAGTGAGGGTGGCAAAATGGCTTGGTAAATAGACTTGTTTTTGTCCACATGGGTAGACACACGGGCGTGTGTCTAGGCCTTGTGTGACACACAGTCAGCCCCATGTGCGTGTGATCCGGCTGTGTATCTCCTGCGTCTAAATTGTTGCAAAATATAATGCTCAATACTGAGCACATGGGCAAAGACACGGGCGTGTGTCTCAGCCATGTGAAGGACACGGCCTCTAGACCTAGGCGTGTGTCTTGGCTGTGTGACTTCAATTTGTTCTTAGGTGACAAACAGAGAGTTACACGGGTTAGGGACACGAGCGTGTGTGACCACACGACCTGCCCACACAGGCATGTCCCAAGCCACACGAGCATGTGACCCCTGTTTTAGCAAAAATTTTCTAAGTGTCGTAAAATTTTCTAAAGTTCTCAATTTAGTCTCGAATCGCTTCTAATGTATGTTTTGGACCTCATAGTTTTGTTTTAAGGACGATATGAATGTATGTGAAAATTTTTAAATTTAGATGGACATGTATGTCTCAGTTTTGTATGATTGCTTGTGTATAAGTCCGATAATGCCTCGTACCCTATTCCAGTGTCAAATAGGGGTAAGGGGTGTTACAAGCATCAACTTGTTGCCCATTTCCATCTACAGAAAGTTGTGTATAGGTGAAGTGAGACCAACAACCATAACACTCCAACTGGCAAGTCGATCTTTATCACACCTGGAAGGAAAGATCGAGGATGTTCTAGTATATGTAGATAAGTTTATTTTTCCTACTGACTTTATTATCTTAGATTTGGAAACAAACAAGAAGGTGTCAATCATCCTAAGGATACCTTTCCTAGCGACCAGGAGAATATTATTTAATGTGCAAAAAGGTGAAGTCACAATGCGAGTTTAGGATGATCAAGTTAGTTTTAATGTTTTTAAGGCTATGAAATTCTCTGGTCCGGTTGAAGAGTGCTTAATGATGTTGGATTTAGAGGCCTTAGTCTCTACAAAATTGGAGCTTAATTCTATAGATGACCCATTAGAGCATGTCTGAGAGTCTGGTCCACTAGACAAAGAAGGTGAGGAACATACTGCTTTGGTCAAAGCCAACTTGAAGGGTTATGTACCAAAAACTCAATTTGAATCATTGGATCTAGAGTCTTGGGAATACACACAACCCAAGGTATCAATCGAAGAACCACCCAAATTAGAACTAAAGGTATTACCCTCTCATTTAAAATACATTTATTTAGGTAACTCTTCTCCTTTTCTTATGATTGAAGTATTGAAAAAATTCAAAAACGTGATTGGTTGGACTGTAGCTAACATCTGAGGAATAACTCATTCCTTTTGTATGCAGAAGAAAAACCCATAATTGATAGGCAATGAAGGCTTAAACCAATCACGAAGGAGATAGTCCGAAAGGAAATAATCAAGTGGTTAGATGCAGGAATCATTTACCCCATCTCAAGCAATTCATGGGTGAGTCTGGTATAGTGTGTACCGAAGAAGTGCAGACCATGATTGTAGAGAATGTGAATAATGAACTGATCTTGACAAGGATAGTAATGGTTGGAGAATATGTATAGATTACAGAAAATTGAACAAGTCAATCTGGTAGGACCATTTTTCGCTACTATTCATGGACTAGATGTTGGACCGACTTGCAGGAAGGGAGTATTATTACTTTCTAGATAGGTACCCGAGATACAACCAGATAGTTGTAGCCCCAAAGGACCAACATAAGACAACTATCACTTTCTTGTACCGTACATTCGCTTTTAGACAAATACCTTTCAGTTTATATAATGCACCTGCGACTTTCTAAAGATACATGATGGCAATATTTATTGATATGGTTGAGAATTTTGTGGAAGTTTTTATGGATGATTTTTCTATTTTTGGTGATTCATATGATGATTATTTAAACAACTTAGCTAAGATGCTTAAAAGATATGAGGAAATAAACATTGTCCTTAACTTGGAAAAATTCTACTTCATGGTTAAGGAAGGTATTGTTTTAGGTCATCGAATATCCAAGAGAGGGATCGAAGTTTAAAAAGAAAAAGTAGAGGTAATTGAAAAGCTGCCACCCCCAGTCACTATTAAAGGCATTAGGATTTTCTAGGGGCATGCTAGTTTTTATCAGAGGTTTATCAAGGACTTCTCGAAGATTTCCAAGCCCTTGTGTACTTTGCTAGATAAATATACGGCATTTGAATTTAATGAGTCATGCTTGGGAGCTTTTGAAGAGTTGAAAAAATGGTTAGTCTCAACACCAATCATCGTCACACCAAACTAGAACTCTCCTTTCTAGTTGATGTGCGAAGGTAGCGATTTCACTGTAGGAACTGTAATGGGGCATGGAGAAATAAAGTATTTCATCTAATCTATTACGCAAGCAGAACTTTGATAGGAGCCTAGCTCAATTATATGGTAACTGAAAAATAACTTTTTGCTATAGTTTTTGCTTTTGACAAGTTCCACTTTTATCTTATAAGCACTAAAGTGATAGTTTTCACTGATCATTCAGCCATTAAATACCTACTTACGAAGAAAGATGCTAAGCCAAGATAGAAAAGGAGTCGAGAACCAAGTGGCAGACCATCTGTCAAGGTTGGAACAACATTAGGTAACTCACTCTTCCGTCTCTATTAATAAGATTTTTCCGGATGAGCATATCTTTGAGGTAAGTCAATTCCATGAAACTCTTTGGTTTGTCGATTTTGCAAGTTATTTAACAAGCAAAATGATGCCTTCTCGAATGACATGCCAACAAAGGAAGAAAATTCCTTCATGACATACGGTGTTACTTCTAGGAGGAGCATTTCTTATTTAACCAATGTGCAAATCATATAATCAGGAAGTGTGTAGCCAAAATCAAGGTAGCTGAGATCTTGTATCATTGGCATTCATCCCCAAGTGGGCGACATTTTGGAGGTTCTCACACCGCAGGAAAGGCTTTGCAAGCTGGATTTTTCTAGCTGACTTTATTCAAAGACACATAAGCATAATGTAAAGAGTTGCGATCGATGTTAGTAGGTTGGAAACATATCAAGAAGGAATAAGATGCCACTGATGAACATAGTTGAGTTAGAATTATTTGATGTTTGGGGTATTATCTTTTTAGGTCCATTTCCTTCTTATGGTAATAGGTATATCCTAGTATTTGCGGACTACATATCCAAATGGGTAGAAGTCAAGGCATATCTGACAAATGATGCCAAAGTAGTAATGCGATTCCTACATAAGCACATATTTACAAGTTTTGGACTTTTAGAGCTCTAACTAATTATGAAGGATCTCACTTTATGAATAAGTGGCTTAAATGGTTGCTTGAAAAATATAATGTAAAACATAATGTGGCTACTACCTACCATCTATAGAAAAATGGACAGGCCGAGCGGGTAAACCGAGAAATCAAAGGGATACTCGAGAAGGTGGTATGACCAAATTGAAGAGATTGGTCCTAGAGGCTTGATGATGCTCTATGGGTCTATCGAACTGCTTTCAAAACACCTTTAAGGGTGACTCACTCTCAATTGGTCTTCACAAAAGCTTTTATCTACCGTTGGAGTTGAAACATAGAGCTCATTGGGTTCTAAAACAGCTTAACCTAGAGTTGAAACAAGCTGGAGTAAAAAGGATAATGCAAATGATGAGCTCGAGGAATTGAGGTTGTTCTCTTACGAGAATGCCAAAATCTTTAAAGGAAAGACCAAAAGATGGCATAACAAACGCATACAACCTTGAGAATTTAAAGTTGGAAAGAGGGTGTTATTGTTCAATTCGAGACTGAAGCTATTCCTCGAAAAACTTAAGTCTTGATGGTTTAAACCATTCACCATCCAATAAGTCATACAGAGTGGTTGAATTATAGGATGGTAAGTGAGGTAAGTTCAAGGTCAATGGACAATGACTTAAACACTATTGGAACAGTGAAGATGAGTGGAATAACACCTCGTTCATTTTATTGGACCCATAATTTTCTTTTCATTTTTCATAACTAACTTATGCAATATTTTTCTTAGACCATTATATTAGAAAAAGTTTTGTCGAGGAGACTGGGTTTTAAACAGGACCATCTGTGACCCCCTCAATCTTTATTGGGAATTGATTCTAATGTAATTTCTCAAAAAAAATATTTCATAAGTAATTAAATAAATTTTAATTTTCAAAATAAAGGATCAATTTAGCTTAAGTTTTTATTTTTATGTTATTTAGTTTATTTGTAGTATAGGTATTTTACTTATTGATTTTATTGTTTTAAAATAAATTATTGTAATTTTTTTTCTAAATATTTTGTACAGCTAAAAATTAATTTCCCTTTATATATATTATATTATTTTAATTTTATATTTTTGCAAAATAAAAAAAATTATTTAAAACTAATCCCTTTGTTGTTAGTGTTTTATTCTCCCAGATTAATTGTTTGCTTGTTTTAGAAAAATTCTGCTTCAACAAAATTTAATTCGAAATCACCCCTATAAATAGACCTTTTTACAGCACCCTAACAGGTCACAAACCATCAACCTTCTCCTTCCCTAAACCCCCTTTTTCGTCGCCCCCTCTCTATTTTTCCCTTCTCCACACTTTTCTTTTCCAAAATCAATAGCCACCCTTAAGTCGTCGCAATCACCGCCATAAGCCACACACTTCATCCTCCCAAAACCGCCACACACCTTAGCTACCCAAACTGCCGCACCCTTAGCCACCAAATGCCTTATTCCAACTGCCACCCTAACCCACCCAAATGTCGATCCTTTAGCCATTTAGTCGTCGCACCTAGCAAAAGATTTTTATCGGTTTTCCAAAATTTTTATTTTATTCTCCAAATATGTCTAGTACTAGAAAAGGAAGTACGTCTCAAACCACTGAATTTCAATATCGATTCCATAGCAAAGAAGCAACTGAGAGGTTTGAATTAATTTTCAAAAAGCAACTAATGCTTCCGGACAAAGGGTTCAACTTAGAAAATATTGATCCGTGAAAAGTGATGCTAGACATTCGAAAAATTATCAATGCATTAAAGTGGAATATGTTCTATATAAAAAGACCACTTTGTGAAGCTAAATTAGCATGGGATTTTACTCGAACTTGACTTCGTCCACCAAAATAGAAGTTCTTGTTCAAGGTAAAAAGGTATCTTTTGCACCTCAAGCTATAAATGGTTTTTTTCACTTACCCAATATAAAAGACGACTATTATTCTGCTATGTTGAAAAACATTGAGTCGGAATTACTTCAAGAAGTGCTAAAAGAAGTCACAGTTCCTAGATCTAAGTGGGTAATTAAGAAATACGACAGTCACACTTGCCAAAGAGAGTTTCTAAACCTAACAAGAAAGGTACGATTTTATTTCATACGATTCAGCCTTATGCCTATCTCACACAGTTCCACTATCATGATGGAATGAATATTTTTGTTATGTATGATCATGATAGAAAGGTCTATCAATATGGGAAAGATTATCCACAAAGAAATTCAAGAATGTGCTACTAAGCGGGCTGGTTACTCTCATTTTCCATCATTAATTATACTACTATGCTTGCAATCTCACATCCTTTCGAAGGTAGATTTCAAAGCAAGAAACCACCCAGACATATCACAGACAATGACGTTGCTAGAATAGTAAGTGGCATTGCTAGGCAAAAGCAACCAGCTAATGAACAATTCGATACAGAACCACCCGATCATCTAGTTGAGCCGGAGCCTGATTTCATGACACCCACCAGACCTATTATACTAGAATGGACCGAGCCTAGAACTACCTTTCCATCATCCAAAACTACTGCATAATCGGGCCAAACTGAAATATGAGTATGCTACAGTACATGTATCAACAGTAGTAAGCTTATTGGAGATATGCAAAAATCCGAAACAATTTGGTAAGGGGTGCATTTAGAAAACTCACACATAACCCATTTGATTCTATGCATGAATTTCCAGATTTTTTCTTCAATCCATGAACGCCAACTTCAACAGCCAAGTGAGACAAATTCATCACCCCGAAAAGAAGATCTAAATACACAAAGGATCGTGGGAAAGTGGAAACAATTTCAAATAGTGAGGATTTTATCAAACAAATAAGGGGTTTTTCTTTTTTCTTTTTTTTTTCATTTTTGGACATGTTAATTTAATTATTTCTTTTTATTTTCATTTTCTACATAATAAAAATTAAAGTTGCAATTATGATTAAATTGGACAAATTTGCAAATAAAAATTTTTAAGTCCACGAAATATAAGAAGTGTGGTAATGATTATGTATATGTCTAGGATTGGATCTATCAAGGAACGGCTTGGTATTTAAGCAGTTAATTTGACTCACCTCCCTTTCTTGGGATCCTACCTAGTGCATAGTTTTTTTTCACCTTTTTTTTATTTTTGTCCCTTCTAATTTACATTTTAAGCAATGAGGACATTATTTCTCTTTAAGTGAGGGGACCAGAAATAAATTTTTTTAGGGGGATTTTTTATGAGAATTGAATTCTTTCCATCAAGTTATGTTTAAGTAAAAGGTTGCTCAGAAATTTAATTTTTGCTTAACTATGTTAATTTTAGTATGTATAAAAGTCTATTATTTCAACTATTTTTATGTTAGCTTAATTATGACAAAAATGCATAACTTAGCAACTGTGTATAAGTTAACCCATAAAAAAATTAATTTCTTAGAAAAATTAAGCTTGAATGAAAGTTTAAGTCTTTAGAATTGATTAGTAACTTCCTTAAGGCGAAATCCTAGGAGGCATGGTAATTTGGAAATAATTTAGACAATTTTATTTTTACTGTTTGAGCCTTTCAAACCAACCTTAGTAATGATTATCCCTTGAAACCTCACTTTGAGCTGTTTGGCTTGACTATTTTTTAAACTTTACATTACTGAGCCATCTCTTATTGTAAATTTATCTTTACTTGTCTCAAATTTTAGACTCGATACATTTAAAATATCTTTTTTTATTAAGTTTGGGGGAAGTAGAGCATGTTGAATTATTTGTTCGAATAAAGCAATAATGCTTAAAAAATAGAGTAGTTGAAAAAGATGTACAATGAACATTAGTACTCAAAGACAATAGAATTGGATAGTTGGAAGGTTCGAGGTAAGTTGAGTCTAAGGTTTTTAGCCTAAAAAGTTTCTATCTCTTTTCTATACCTTAACCCTATCCCCATTACAACTATATGAAAGACCTATTGATTTGGATTACTATGCCGACTACATTAGTGGAGAGGAATTATCGAGCTCATCATATGAAGACACAAATTAAACTTAAGGATCGTTTCTTAGTTTAATCGAAAGAAATAAAATTTGATTGGGAAGTACTTAGCACACATTTGTTAAAGGAAGTATTTAGTACATATTTCTGTTAACATCTTAATGTTTGGAATAATTGAGTCTTATGTATACTATAGTATACTATAATTTTTCTATTTTAGAGCACGATTTTGCTAAACATGACTATGGGAAAGATTTGATTTTGTTTGAAGGGATTCTTGAAAAAATGGTTCTTTGAGTTCTAATGTAAGTTAGCATTACTGAGGACGAGTAATGAATTAAGTTGAGGGGAGTGATAACTTTAATTTATATAGACTTTTTCAGTATCTTTTTACTAGTAATTCATGCAAGTTCTGAGTATTTTAATAACGAATTTTGTAATTTTATTACAAAATCACTTAGACAAAATTAAAGACAAATTTACATTTTCTTTTTTTTTTACATGTTAATTTCACATAGTTTTATGCAATAGGAGGAAAATTGACCTCGAAGCTTACCTACTTAACGCTTAATGTTTTAACATTTTTCTATAGCAAAATCCATGCAAAAGAGGGTTGATAATTAATTAGCTATGGACGTCAAAATTTTATTATGTTATGGATAATGGATAGACTTGACCTAGTTCAGAAATTGGATCAATGAAGTAGTCAAGCCTACTACTCAATGTTGAAGCCAAATCGTCCAATTAACGAGGAACAAGCCCAAATTCAACTACAAGCAGCTCATTCGTCCATTTCATATTTAATTTAGGGTCCTTAAAATTGTAAAAAAATTACAAAATAGCCCCAACAACTTTGTTAACTGATCGTTCAACTCCCTTCTTGAAAAATGCCTTGGACTAGCTATTTTTAGAAAATACAAGCTGTTCTCTTCTAGTATAAATACCACCCCTCACTCCCTCATTCATCCAGCTTTCTCTCTTGTCTCTCTTTGTTTTCCTTTCCCATTTTCCTATTTTTCAAGTGAGTTGTGCAAAGATTTGAGAGTAGCCCACTTAGCCATTGGAGGATAATTTTGACTTGAGTGCTACGCCAAGGAGTGAAGCACAAAGGAGGGGCAAAGAAGCTATGCCACAGAAAACCATCGGAAATGGCTTTGCATTTCTTTCCCTTTACTATTTTAATTTATTGTTGTTCAATTTAAGAAACATGTTTGCAAATAAAAGTTTATATTTTTAATATAATTATGGTTGTTTAATTTCTGCGGTGTTAGAATAATTTAATTTTCATAGCTTAGATTATTTATGTTGTTAGTAATGTTATGTGCCTCGACTGTTTATGCATTTAGATAAAATTATGACTATGTTATTCACGCATTATAAATGTGAGGAATGCAATTGAGTTAATCATTAAATCCTAACTGAACTGTAATTAATTGACACACTATCTAAATGGTGCATTTTTAATATATACTCGAGAGAACCTTAGTACCTTGCATAATCATAAGATCATGTGATTAAACGGTTTCAGTATAAAAATATTATTGTTACCTCACATAAATATTTTTTTTCTGCTTATTAAATTTACTAAGTTGTTGACATAGACCTATGTTATACTTAATAATTTAATAAGTTGAATTATTAGATGATGCCTGAAATGGTAGCCTTGAAGCTGTAAAAGACATAGATATATGCAGACAAGAGGTTAAACTTCAGAGTTCGAGAGAAGCCAAAGTACTCGTAATTAAAATAGGATTAATAAATACTGAGTTTCCATTTAATTTCCTATAACATCAATAATAGTATTTAAATATTTCTAGGTTAGGAAGGAGAATTATTCTAACACACGCATGATCTTGTGATTTCTCTAAAAGACTTGCATACTCATTCCTTCATTTATTTAATTTAATTTTAAGCATATTTAGCTTAGTTTAATTTAATCAAACCCATCACTCAAATTTATTATCATCACCAACCGATTTGCTTGTAATTAATTTTGCAATACTTGATTCACATAGATAGTCCCTATGGAGATGATACTCGATATATTTATCACTTTTTAACTTGTTAATGATTGTATATACTTGCACATCAATCGAATCATCTCGAGATAGTAATCACCTTAGTGGCAGTCTATAGTTGGCACTACTCAACAATTCTCAACTTAGTATGCCTCAACAAAACCCTTTGCAACTCAAGAGAATTAAAAATGAATAACCTGTTTGGTGTAGAATGAGTTAGAAAGTTTGGCAGGAAAGAAAACCTAGGGTTCCTATTTTTTGGTTGAAGTATAGGAGAAGAATCAAGAAAATAGGTATGATTCATTAGGTTAAAAGTTTCAATTTTAAATTAAGAGTGTTCTTTCTTTTCTTTAAGTTTAAGTTTAAAAGAGAAAAAAGACGTCGTGGGGTCCTAAGCCTGAGATAAAACTAAAAATATACCTAAATCCAAAACAATGTCATTTTGATTATTTGAATTTTCAGATATTTGAGTTGTAAAAATTTTAACTCGATTAACTTGAAAAATGAACTCATTTATTTGAATTGACTCGAAAAATCAAATAACTCAATTCAAATAACTTGAAATTCAATTTTTTTTATTCGATTCAATTTTTGCTCAACCGTAATAATAGATGTTTAACATCACTAATACCCCCTTAGATGAGAATAGTGTTATTTTTAGAATTTGCACATATTAGAATTTTTAAA